>NC_137788.1:117115230-117233704 GCF_963383645.1 Muscardinus avellanarius
AACACTGTCAACTAAAGGAGAAAGAGGAACGAGAAATAAAACAGGACCAGGGAATGGGGTGGGGGTTGTCCTTTTGGTGCCTCTGGCCCAGAGATTCATGTCAATTCGGCTAAGTCCCTATTTGGCCCCGCAGTCAACAGCAAAGGGAAGAAAAAACAAATCATTGAACAAATTGAACGATGCCCAGAGACCGCGCTGCCAAGGACGGAGCACCTTCCTCTCTCTCCAGTGCGAGGTCATCTCAGCACCAGCTGAGATGCTCTGGCCAGCTCTTCTCCACCTGAGGATGGAGCCCACAAGGCCACAGCCTCGGAAAAGAACAGCCTCCTTCAACGAGCACCCACACAGCTGGTCGGCTTCTAGCTCCTCCACCCACCACGATGTCCTCAATGTCAGTTTTGTTTGGGTGGTCCTAGGGATTTGACTACCGTTGAGCGCCAGTCACTGAGGCTGGCCTCGAACCTGTGATCCTCCTGTCTCTGCCAAGTACTGGGATTACAGGTGTACACTAACACACGCAGCATCCTCATATCTTGGTGCTGGAAAATTTGGGTTTCACCTCTCAGAGGTGGACAACAGGATACTTGTCTTCATAAGGTGCTAAAATTACTGTGTATATGTGTGTGTGTATGATCAAAGATTGAATTCAGGGGCATTCTACTTCTGATCTACACTCCCATTCCTACTTTATTATTATTTTTTTGGTGGTACTGGGGATGGAACCCAGAGGCCTTCTACCTCCAGGCTACACTCCCAGACCTATTTTATATTTTATTTGGAAATAGGGTCTCTTAAGCCAGCTGAGGCTGGCTTCGAACCCGCACATTCCTCCTGTCTCAGCCTCCCAAGCACGGGGATTACAAGTGTGCGCCACCACGCCCGGCTCTACTTTATTATTTTTCATTTTTTTTGCAGTACTGGGGATACATTCTACTTCCAACCTGCACCCCCAGTCCTATTTTTTATTCTTTATTTTGAAACAGGGTCTCACTGAGTTGCAAAGGGCCTAAGTAGCTGAGGCTGCCCATGAACCATGATCCTCTTGTCTCAGCCTCCCAAATGTTGGGATTACAAGCCTGCACCAGTCTACGCCCAGCTCTTTATTTTTATTTTGAAACAGAGTCATATTTGGGAGGCTGAGACAAGAGGATCGCACGGGTTCGAAGCCAGCCTCAGCTACTTAGTGAGGCTCTCAGCAACTTAGTGAGACCCTGTTTCCAAATAAGGTATAAAATAGGTCTGGGGGTATAGCCCAAAGGCAGAAAAGCCCCTGGGTTCTATCCTCAAGACCACAAAAAGAAAAGAAAAAAAGAAATAGAGTCATACTAGGTTGATGACAGTCTATTTGCTGAGGCTGTCCTCAAACCTGGGACCCTGGCCAGGTGTGGTGGCGCATGCTTGTAATCCTCGCGCTTGGGAGGCTGAGACAGGAGGATCGCGCAGGTTCAAAGCCAGCCTCAGCTATTTAGTGAGGCTCTCAGCAACTTAGTGAGACCCTGTTCCCAAATAAAATAAAATGGGTCTGGGAGTATAGCCTGGAGGTAGAAAGCCGCTGGGTTCCACCCCCAGTACCACCAAAACAAAAAACAAAAAAAAACCTGGGACCCTCCTGTCTCAGCCTTCCATGTACTAGGGTTACAAGCACGCACCACCATGCCCAGCTTGTTTTTTTTTTGTACTGGAGATTAAACTCAGAGGCATTCTACTTCCAAGCTACACCCTCAGCCATATATATATATATATATATATATATATATATATATATATATATATATATATATATAATTTTTTTTTAAACAGAAACTTACTAAGTTGCTGGGCTAACCCCAAACTTGAGATCCTCTGTCCCAGCCTCCCAAGTACTAGGATCCTAGGTGTGTACCACCACACCTGGCTAGAATGTGTTTTTCATCTTCCCGGAAAAGTGGAAGGAAACCAGGCCAACAGGTCAAAGAGATATAGTATCATAATTTATTAAATTCACCATACAAAGAATATGCCACAGAAAAAAATACAAGAACTGGAAGGAACACGGAGATTATCCAGTCCAACCCCTTATCTCATAAATGAGGGGACCACCTTAAGTCCCAGAACACCGCTGCGGACAAAGTCAGGGCGCGGGCGAAGCGCTGATCCACACAGACCTAGGGCTTCTGATTAGAAGCCAAGTGGCACCCAAGACTTAATCCATGTTTATTTATATTACTGTTAATATTTGGGGGGACTGGGGATGGAACCCAAGAGCATTCGACTTCTGAGCTACACTCCCCCTCCCAGCCCTGTTTCATTTTTTATTTGAAAACGGGGCCTTGCTAAGATGCCGAGGTTCTCAACAAATTGCTGAGGCTGGCCACGAACCTGCGATCCTCCTGTCTCAGCCTCCCAAGTACTGGGATTACAGGTGTGTGCAACCACACCTGGCTCATATTTACTTATTTTTGTGGTACTGGAGACTGAACTCAGGGGCATTCTACCGCTGAGCTATACCCCAGCACTCTTTTATTTTTTATTTTTGTGGCACTGAGGATTGAACCTAGAAGTATTTTACCTCTGAGCTACACTCCTAGCCCTATTTTATCTTTATTTTGAAACAGGGTCTTGCTACACTGACAAGAGTCTATGTTGCTGAGGCTGTTCTTGAACCTGCAATCCTCCTGTTGCAGCCTCCCAAGTACTGGGATTACTTATTTTTTATTTTATTTCTTTTGCAGTGCTCGGGATGGAACCCAGGGGCATTCTACCTCCGAGCTACACCCCCCTGCCCTATTTTTTTTATTCTTTATTTTGAAACAGGGTCTCACTGAGTGCAAAGGGCCTCAACTAAGTAGCTGAGGCTGTCTGCAACCCACGGTCCTCCCGTCTCAGCCTCCTAAATGCTGTGATTATAAGCGTGTGCCACCACGCCTGGCACATATTTTTTATCTTAAGACAGGATCTCACTAAATTACTGAGGGTCTCACTAAGTTGCTGAAGCTGGCTGCGAACCTGTCATTGTCCTGTCTCAACCTCCCAACTACTGGGATTATAGGCGTGCACCGCTGTGCCTGGCTTCATATTTATTTCTCATTTCTCTGTTTCATATAGGACCACGCTGATGCTTATCTACTAAAACACAATGAGCTGCAGGGTTACAGAGAGTCAGGGTAAAAGACAAGTTATGAGCCGGGTGTAGTGGCGCACACTTGTAATACCCGAGCTTGGGAGGCTGAGACAGGAGGATCACACAGGTTTGAAGCCAGCCTCAGCTACTTAGTGAGGCTCTCGGCAACTTAGTGAGACCCTGTTTCCAAATAAAATAGAAAAGAGGTCTGGGAATATAGCCCACAGGGAGAAAGCCACTGGGTTCCACCCCCAGTACCACAAAAAAAAAAAAAAAAAAAAAAGTTATGGAGCAGAGGGTTTTAGGTGAGTCGGAGAAAACCTACCCTGTCCCTAAGAGATTCCTGATCACTCGGTTCCCCCAGATGGAATACACTCAGACCTCAATATTGAAGGACAGTGTGTGCGCCTTCCTGAGGTACTGACTAGATTCTGAGGAGGAATGGGAAAGCAGCGGGGAGGACGTGCGGTAATCTCATTCTGGGTTGCTTTTAGTGGTAATGGGAATTGAACCCAGAGGCACGCTACCTCCAAATTACAGCTTTAGCCCTTTTCATTTGGAATCAGGGTCCTCACTAAGTTGCTGAGGACCTAAGTTGCTGAGGCTGGCCTCGAACCTGTGATCCTCCTGTCTCAGCTTCCCAAGTACTGGGATTGCAGGTGTGCACTAGTGCGCCCGGTACAATGTCATTCTGAAATCAACACAGCCAACAGGAACACTTTCCCCAGTTTCAAGCACATTCGAGTACCGCGTGCGCGTGAGAGAAGGCCAAGTAGAATTCTCATGTTCAATCAATTATGAGATGTAAGCAGAAACACCAATAACTTAGCAAAATAAATATAATGAGGGTTTGCTGGGACTGATATAACTCACTGAAAATAGTTATTAGGCTCTGGGTCCCTGAGATAGGGCACACGTCTCAGTATGCACCTTACGGGGAGACCCTTGAGAGATGCTGGGAGTTTTCACAGCAAAGAGTAGTCACGTGCAACTGTCCACGGCCCTAGATAATCTTCCTGCTAAAAGCTGCTCCCAGAAAGACAAAGGCTTGTCCTAGAAAGACAAGGCCGTCCAGTCATCGTTCCAGTCCCCTCCGAGCCAGTGTGTCTGCAGGAGGCTGGGGCACAGGGGCTGAGGGCGGAGCTAGAAAAAAACAAACAGCCTGTTGCTAAGAACCCAGCTGCGTTTGCAGAAGGAACATCATTTCTGGGAATGACATGCTCCGCTGGGTCTGGACACTGCGCCTCCAGCGTTTAGGGTCAAGACAGATTTTGTTGCCTCTCCTGACCCAGCGAGAGCCTGGCTCCCGGGGCTGCTGGACTCCGGTGCAGGACAGAGGGGAGGCTCTGCTAAGAGAAAGAGGGTCACTGTGGGGATGAGGATATGGCCCTGGCTCCCGCCGGCAGGACAAATCCCCCAAGGGGCTCACGGGGTCCAGAGGAGGCGTTCACGCCCTGCCTGCCCAGCAAACAGAAGCCATGAGCTTGCGACTGGCAGAGCCCCAAGTCCTGGGTGCAGCCAGGGAACCGAGAGGAAGTTAAAGTCAGTGGTGGTACAGGAGGCAGGCTTCTCCGCAGGAGAGCGATGGCGGCCGTGGCTGGCGGTCCTCCTGCAGTTCAGGTCTCCACCACGCGGATGAGAGGCATGGGCTTGGGGCCCGGGGGCTTGGATATCCTGATGCTGAAAAGAGAGTGATAAGCGCTGAGTGCTGTGTTGGCCCTCCCCGGAGCTGCCCTGGAACCCAAGGCTGCTCAGGGCTCACTGATCTCTTGACCTTCCGGTGCTCTGAAACAGTAAATTTCACTAACATCTGAAATCAGATTAGGGGTGTGATGTCTGATGGCAGTGGGGATAAAAAGACAGGGCAAGCCGGCCTGGTGGCGCACGCTTGTAATCCCAGTGCTTGGGAGGCTGAGAAAGGAGAATGGCGCAGGTTCAAAGCCAGCCTCAGCTACTTAGTGAGACCCTGTTTCCAAATAAAGTATAAAATAGGTCTGGGAGTATAGCCCGGAGGTAGAAAAGCCCCTGGGTTCCACCCCCAAAATAAATAAATAGTTATAGAAGGCCCCTGGGTTTTATCCCCAGTACTACACACACACACACACACACACACACACACACACACACACACACACACGAGAGAGAGAGAGAGAGAGAGAGAGAGAGAGAGAGAGAGAGAGAGGAGAGAGGGGGGGGGGGAGGGAAGGGTCTCATTAAGTTAAGTTGCCCAGATGGCCTCGAACTCGCCATCCTCCTGCTTCAGCCTCCTGAATTGCTGGGATAACAGGGACGTGCCACTGCTCCTGGTTAATTATGCAAATACTTGCCAGACATGGTGGCGCACGCTTGTAATCCCAGGAGGGCTTGGGAGGCTGAGACAGGAGGATCACACAGGTTCGAAGCCAGCCTCAGCAACTTAGTGAGACCCTGTGTCCAAATAAAGTATAAAATAGGTCTTGGAGTGTAGCCCGGAGGTAGAAAAGCCCCCGGGTTCCACCCCCAGTACAACCAAAAAATATGCAAATACTACTAATAAATTTTGGATGCAAACTCAGTGGGTTCATACACCTCTAGAAGGTGCTCACCGCCCTCTTGGCTGTATGGTCCCAGGCTTTACTCTAAATAGCCTAGAAAACAGCTCTGGTGGAAAATGGGTCAGGTGAGACACGAGAGGAAGACTGGGCGGATTCAAAAGGGATGGCCCTTGCCTTCACACTCAAGGTCCAAGTGCTCCAGCCCTTCCCGCCCTCCCCGCCTGGGCCCCTCCGCGCGCGCTCACCTGCCCAGGCTCTCTGTCTTGGCCCGGGTCTGGGTGCTGAAGTTGCCGTGGCTGACTTGCTTCTCGATCAGGTGTTCCATGCGGTCGTGCATCTCTAGATTCTGTAGCACAAGATACAGGGTCGCCAGGGCCTTTCTCTGGCTTCAGTTAGCTGCTGGTCTCTCCCGCCCCACCCTGCCAGGCATCCCGGCGCAGGTGCCTTCTCCCCTCATCCTTATTACCACAGACCACGCTCGCCTGTAGGTGTGGGCTCCGACCCCTTCCGCTATCCCCTCTACGCTCATCCCTGCCTGGGTTCTTGTCGTCAGCTGAACTATTCACCTGCCTCTCCGCTACGCCACCCTAGTAAGAGTAGTCTGGTTCTTTCTTTTGTTTTGCTTTGGTTTTGGTACTAGGGGCTGGACCTAGGGGCATTATATCTCTGAGCTACACCCTCAGCCCTTTTTATTTTATTATTTATTTATTTATTATTTATTTATTTTTGTGATACTGGGGGTGGAACCCAGGGGCTTTTCTACCTCCAGGCTATACTCCCAGGCCTATTTTCTTTCTATTTTATTTGGAAACAGGGTCTCACTGAATTGCTGAGAACCTCACCAAGTAGCTGAGGCTGGCTTGGAACCTGTGCGATCCTCCTGTCTCTGTCTCAGCCTCCCAAGCACTGGGATTACAGACGTGCGCCACCACGCCCAGCTTTATTTATTTATTTATTTATTTATTTATTTATTTATTTATTTATTTATTTATTTATTGTTTTGAAACAGGGTCTCACTACATTGCTGAGGCTGGCCATAAACCTGCGATTCTCCTGTTTCAGTTGTCCCTGTGCTAGAATTACAAGCATGTACCACCATGCCCAGATTTTTTAAAATAATAATATTTCAACTCAGCCAGGCGTGGTGGCGCATGTTTGTAATCCCTGCGCTTGGGAGAATGAGACAGGAGGATCGCACGGGTTCGAAGCCAGCCTCAGCTACTTAGTGAGGCTTTCAGCAATTTAGTGAGACCCTGTTTCCAAATAAAATAGAAAAAAGGTCTGGGAGTATAGCCTGGAGGTAGAAAGCCTCTGGGTTCCACCCCCAGTACCACCAAAAAAAAAAAAATTTTTTTTTCAACTCTAATTCTATACTACAAAATTGCTGATGATAAATCATCATCTTCAATGTGTCTCCCCACTACAAGAATCCTTCTGGAGTGAACCTCAGGTACTGGATGGACAGAAAGGACTTTGTTAAAAAGTGTCCAGCTCGCCGGGTGTGGTGGTGCACGCTTGTAATCCCCACGCTTGGGAGGCAGACACTGTGAGACAGGAGGATTGTGGTTTGCAGACAGCCTCAGCTACTTAGTGAGGCCCTTTGCATCTGAGACCCTGTTTCAAAATTAAGAATACAGCCGGGCATGGTGGTGGATGCTTATAATCCCAGCATTTGGGTGGCTGAGACAGGAGGATCTCAGTTCACAGCCAGCCTCAGCTACTTAGTGAGGTTCTTTACAACTCAGTGAGACCCTGTTTCAAAATAAAGAATAAAAAAAGCCAGGCGTGGTGGCACACACTTGTAATCCCTGCACTTGGGAAGTGGAGACAGGAGGATCGCGCAGGTCCAAAGCCAGCCTTGCTGGCTTAAGAGACCCTGTTTCTAAATAAAAAGAATATAAAATAGGTCTGGGAGTATAGCCTGGAGGTAGAAGGCCCCTAGGTTCCATCCCCAGCACCACCAAAAAAATAAAATAAAGCCGGGCGTGGTGGCGCACGCTTGTAATCCCCGCGCTTGGGAGGCGGAGAAAGGAGGATCGCGCAGGTTCGAAGCCAGCTGTGCTGGCGTAAGAGGCCCTGTTTCAAAAATATAAAGTAGGTCTGGGAGTGTAGCCAGAGGTAGAAGGGCTTCCAGGAACCCCAGTACCACCAAATAAATAAATTAATTAATTAAATAAATAAATAACTAAAGAATAAAAAATAGAGGCCAGGCGTGATGGCTCATGCTTGTAATCCCAGCGCTTGGGAGGCTGAGACAGGAGGGTCTCACAGGTTCAAAGCCAGCCTCAGATACTTAGTGAGGCTCTCAGCAATTTAGTGAGACCCTGTTTCTAAATAAAATATAAAATAGATCGGAGAGTATAGCCCTCAGGTAGAAAGCCTCTGGGTTCCACCCCCAGTACCACCAATAAATAAATAAAAATAAAAAATAGGGCTGTGGATGTAGCTTGGAGGTAGAATCCTCTGGGTTCCACCCCCCAGGACCGAAAAAAAAAAAAAATACAAAATAGGGCAGGGGGTGTAGCTCGGAGGTCAAATACCTCTGGGTTCCAGCCGGGCGGGTGGCGTACACTTGTAATCCCAGTATTCGGGAGGCTGAGACCAGAGGATCGTGGTTTGGGGACAGCCTCAGCTACTTAGTGAGACCCTCTGCAACTCAGTGAGACCCGGTTTCAAAATAAAGAATAAAAAATAGGCCAGAGGGTGTAGTTCGGAGGTCGAATGCCCCTGGATTCCATTCCCAGACCCGCACAAAAAAAAAAAAAAAAAAAAAAAAAAAAAAACCTCTGGGTTCCAACCCCAGGACCGGGGGGGAAAAAAAAAAAGGATACAAAATAGGGCAGGGGGTGGGGTGTAGCTCGAAGGTCAAATACCTCTGGGTTCCAACCCCAGACCCGCAAAAATAAAATAAAATAAAAAGTGTCCAGGTATGGACAGCCTCCTCCTCCTCCTTCAAAGCTCCACTGTCAGCTCCCAGCGGAGCCCACATGGTCAGAATTTGCTGTGACAGATGGTGAGTACTTGATATTATGTCTCCTGGGGAAAGGGCAGGTCTTAACTTTGGTGGCAATCCCCTACAGGTCCTCAGGAAATGTTTATGCAATGGAACTGACCACGGAGCAGCATCCCAGGTACTCGCTTCCATGCAGCCGCTGGGTAGCACCTACACTCCGTCGAGAACCTCTCCCTCCCTGGTCCCTGCCCAGCTGCCCGGCCACACACCTCCGCCTCCAAATAGGCAACTTTTTCCTTGAGCTCCTGGATGGTGACATCCTTTGACTGGATCACAGCTTTTGAATTCTGGAGCTGCAAAGATACAGGAGACACAGGCTGAAGCTCACTTTGCCGTGACTCACCCCACACTCACCAGACTGACCCCGGCTGCTGGGGAAGCCGGCGGAGATGAAAGGCAGGGCCCTGCATCCCCGCGTGACTCACAAAGTCTCCCTTTAGATTTTACTCACTATCATGTGCTCCCTCTCCTCCCCTCCCCTCCCCTCCCCTCCCCACCTTGGTCCTGAGGATTGAATCCAGTGCATTCTACCTCCATGCTATATCCCCAACCCTTTTCTTTTGAAACAGGGTCTCGCTAAGTTGCTGAGGCTGGCCCGCTATGCCCAGCTTAATCGATAATCTAAAATATATAACATTAAAACCAGGTGTGGAAGTGCATGCTTGTGATACCAGTACTTGGGAGGCTGAGACAGGAGGATCACACAGGTTCGAAGCCAGCCTCAGCTACTTAGTGAGGCCCTCGGCAACTTAGCGAGACCCTGTTTCCAAATACAATATAAAATAGGGCTGGTGGTTTAGCACGGAGGTAGAAACTTCTGGGTTCCATCCCTAGTACCACCAAAAAAAAAAAAAAAAGGACTGGAGTGTAGCTTGGAGGTAGAACGCCCCTGAGTTCAAATTTCAGCACCAAACACAGACAAAATTTTTTTTTCTTGAAAGTGAACCCAGAGGTATTCTACTTCCACGCTACACCGCCAGATTTATTTTATTTTTCTTTTGAAACTGGGTATTGTCGGGCATGGTGGCACATGCTTGCAATCCCAGTACTTAGGAGGCTGAGACAGGAGGATCACAGGTTCATGGCTAGCCTCAGCAACTTGCGAGGCCCTCCACAATTTAGTGAGACCCTGTTTCAAAATAAAGAATAAGAAATCAGGGGCCAGGCATGGTGGTGCATGTTTGTAATCCCAGCATTTGGGAAACTGAGACAGGAGGATCTCAGTTCGCAGACAGCCTCAGCTACTTAGCCCTTAGCAATTTAGTGAGACCCTGTTTCAAAATAAAGAATAAAAAATAGGGCTGGGGGTGTAGCTCAGAGGTAGAATGCCCCTGGGCTCCATCCCCAGTACTGCAAAAAAAATAAATAAATAATAATAATAATAATAAAAAATAAAATCAGGCTGGAGGTGGAGCTCATAGGTAGAACGCCCCTGGGTTCATTCTCCAGTAACACACACACACAGACATACACAGACATGCATAGACACACACACACACACACACACACACACACAATCTCACTAATTTGCTGAGACTTCTCAAATCTGTGATCCTCCTGTCTCAGCCTCCTAAGTACTCATACCCGGCCAAAATAAATTTAAAGTAGATAATACATAGCCTATTCCATCTGGCTATGGAAAATGCAAATCACTTATTCATTCAAAAAATATTTATTAGGCTGGGGGTGGGGTGCATGCTTGTAATTCTAGCATGTGACTCAAGAGGCTGGGGCAGGAAGACCGCAAGTTCAAGGCCATCTCGGGCAACTCAGCAAGACTATGTCTCAAAATAAAAAAGCCGGGTGTGGTGGCAAATGACTTATCCTAGTACTTGGGAGGCTGAGACAGGAGGATCACAGGTTTGAAGACAACCTTAGGAACTTAGTGAGGCCTTCAACAATGTAGTGAGACCCTGTTTCAAAATAAAAAATAAAAGAGCCAGGTGTGGTGGCACACGCTTGTAATCCCAACATTCGAGAGGCCGAGATCGGAGGATCACAGTTCGCGGCCAGCCTCAGCAACTTAGTGAGGCCCTCTGCCACTCAGTGAGATTCTGTTTCAAAATAAAGAATAAAAAAAAATAGGGCAGGGGGGTGTAGATCAGAGGTCGAATGTCCCTGGGTTCCATCCCCAGACCCGCAAAAAAAATAAAAATAAAATAAAATAAATAATTAAATTAAATAGGGTTGGGGGTGTCACTCAGAGATAGAATAGCCATGGATTCCATCCCCAGTGCTATAAAATAAAGTAAAATAAGATAGGCTGTGGATATAGCTCAGTGGTAGAATGCTTGCCTGGCATGCTTGAGGTCCTAGTTTCAATGACCAGTACTGGGAAAAAGAGAGGTGGGGGAGGGAGGGAAGGGGGAGGGAAGAAGGCAAGCGTCTGCTGAGTGTTCTAGACAACTGGAAACAGCAAGAAACTGAACGGCGACAAATGCCGCTGATCTGAAGGCACAGACCCTCCCAGTTAGAGGGTCTTAAGTTCTCCAAACAGTTCTGCAAAGCAGCACATGCAAAGGTGCCTCCCTAAAACCCAGGTGGGAGGGCAAGAAACCTGCACGACTGGCCATCTGCACTAGATAACAGGGTCTCGACTCAGTCCCTCGTTCACCAGCACTCCTCAGAATGCAAGGGGGAGGAATCTTTTCCTCCCTTTCCCGTTACAAAACAAAAGCCAAATGGTTGAAAAAGCAGGGAAATGAAAGAAGGAAAGGAAATCCTAATAACCCAAACCCTAGTAACTGGTAGCTCTGAAGGAAATGTGCATCTTAGCCAAGGTGCCAGAGAGAATTTTTGTGTATGTGTGTGTGTGGGGGTGGGGGGGTGCTGAGATTCAACCTCAGGGGCATTCTGCCACCAAGCTACACCCCAAGCTACACCCTTTATTTATTTATTTATT
This sequence comes from Muscardinus avellanarius, assembly GCF_963383645.1. Classification (NCBI taxonomy): domain Eukaryota; kingdom Metazoa; phylum Chordata; class Mammalia; order Rodentia; family Gliridae; genus Muscardinus; species Muscardinus avellanarius. The sequence goes on from NC_137788.1 coordinate 117,126,780, forward strand.
TTTGCAGTACGGGAGATGGAACCCAGGGGCATTGTACCTCCAAGCTACACCCAAACCCTATTATTTAGTCTTTTTATTTGTGAAACAGAGTCTCACTGAGTTGCAGAGGGCCTCATTAAGTAACTGAGGCTGTCCGGCAAACCGCGATCCTCCTGTCTCAGCCTCCCGAATGCTGGGATTAAAAGCGTGTGCCACCACGCCCGGCGCCTGGTTGCGGAGAGTCTCACTACTTGCTGAGGCTGTCCTGGAACCTGCGATCTTCCTGTTTCGGCCTCCCACGTCCTGGGATTACAGGTGTTTACCACGGCCCCCGACATGGCCTGGCAGAACTCAAGAGTGACGGCAGACCTGGGAGCCCACGCAGGCTGAGGCCCGACCCGCTCACCTGCTCTATCATCTGCCGGACCTTCCGCTGCTGGCTCTTGAGCATGTCATCCAGGTGGTGGATCTTCTCCCGCAAGCCAGCCACCTCCTTTTCCAGTGTAGCCGCCCTACGGATAAAGACCAGAGGGCTGAGGCAAGGGGGGAAAGACGCCTGTCACGGCAAGAGCCTTAAACCTGGGAGGTGACCACCACGTGTGATTTCCTCTACCTGATTCCCCAGCCATCTGCCCTAAGGAGACGGCGGGACATGTAGAAGGGCACATCGGAGCTTTGTCAGAGATGGGCTAGTCCAGAGAAGGAAAGCATGGCTGGGTGTGGAGGTATACCCTTGTAATCCCAGTACTTGGGAGGCTGAGAGAGGAGGATCTCAGGCTCGAGGCCAGCCTTGGCTACTTAGGGAGGCCCTCCACAACTTAGTGAGACCCTGTTTCCAAAGAAAGAATTAAAAGTAGGGCTGGGGTCAGATGTGGTGGCGCACGCTTGAAATCCCCACGCTTGGGAGATGGAGACAGGAGGATCACACAGGTTCAAAGCCAGCCTTGCTGGCTATGGAGAGCCTGTTTCCAAATAAAAGTATAGAATAGCTCTGGGAGTGTTGCCCAGAGGTAGAAGGGTTCCTCCCCAGTACCACTAAAAAAAAAAAAAGGCTCAGAGGTAGATGCACCCGGGTTTCATCCCCAATACTGAAAGGAAAAATAAAAAAGGCTTGGGGTGTAGCTCAGAGGTAGATGCCCCTGGGTTTCATCCCCAGTACCGAAAAAAAAAAAAAAAAAAAAAAAAAAAAAAAAAAAAAGCTCAGAAAGGCTAGAAGAGGCCAGACATTGTAGCACACTCCTGTATCCCCAGGATAGGAGGATCACAGGTTTGAGGCCAATCTCAGCAAATTAGTGAGGCCCTCTGCAACTTACTGAGACCCTATTTCAAAATAAAAAATAAAGCAGGGCATGGTGATAAACACCTGTAATCCCAGTATTTGGGAGGTTGAGACAGGAGAATCATGGGTTTGAGGACAGATTTACCAAGTAGTGAGACTCTCATCAACCTAGTGAAATCCTGTTCCAAAATAAAATAAAATAAAATAGGGCTGGGGGTGTAGATGGGAGGTAGAATGTCCCCGGGTTCAATGCTTAGTACCACGAAAAATAAAAGGGCTGGGAGTGTAACACAGAAGGAGAATGCAGTCGGGCGTGGTGGCACATGTTTGTAATCCCCACGCTTGGGAGGCTGAGACAGGAGGATCGTGCAGGTTCGAAGCCAGCCTCAGCTTAGTGAGGCTCTCAGCAACTTAGTGAGACCCTGTTTCCAAATAAAGTATAAAACAGGTCTGGGAGTAGAATCCCCAGGTAGAATATCCCCTGGGTTCCATCCTCAGTAACACACACACACACACACACACACACACACACACACACACACTAGAATGCCTTTAAGTTTAACTCTCAGTATAAAGAAGGAGGAGGAAAAAAGGAGGAAAGAAAGGAAGGAAGACAAGTCAGGAGAGAAGAAAAGAAAAGAAAAGAAAGGAAGGCAGGCAGGCAGGGAGAATTCATTCTTTTTTTTTTTTTTTTTTTGGTGGTACTGGGGTTCCTGGAAGCCCTTCTACCTCCGGGCTACACTCCCAGACCTATTTTTACATTTTTATTTGGAAACAGGGTCTCCTAAGCCAGCACGCGCGGCTGGCTTCCAACCTGCGCTATCCTCCTGTCTCTGCCTCCCAAGCGCGGGGATTACAAGCGAGCGCCACCACGCCCGGCAAGAGAATTCATTCTTGACAGCTCTAAAGGGTAAAACAAGAGCTGGGTGTGGTGGCACACGCTTGTAATCCCAGCATTCGGGAGGCTGAGACTAGAGGATTGTGGTTCACAGACAGCCTCAGCTACTTAGTGAGGCCCTTTGCAACTCAGTGAGACCTTGTTTCAAAATGAAAAATAGGGCTGGGGATGTATTTCAGAGGTAGAATGCCCCTGAGTTCCATCCCCAGTACTGAAGGAAAAAAAAAAACACCAAAACTAGAACTGATGCACAGATGGTCCAGGGAAACCATTTGTTTGTTTGTTTGTTTGTTTGATTGAATCTGTAGGTGTAAAATTTGTAGATACAAAAGGCCTAATTCAGCCGGGCATGGTGGCGCATGCTTGTAATCCCCGCGCTTGGGAGTCTGAGGAGGAACCCGCAGGTTCAAAGCCAGCCTCAGGTGGCTTAAGAGACCCTGTTTCCAAATAAAATATAAAATAGGTCTGGGAGTGTAGCCCGGAGGTAGAAGGCCCCTGGGTTCCATCCCCAGTACCACCAGAAAAAAAAAAAGAAAAAAAAAAAAAAAAAAAAAAGGCCTAATTCTGAGCCAGAGTAGTGGCACATGCTTGTAATCCAGTACCTAGGAATCTGAGCCAGGAGGATTGCAGCTTTGAGACCAGCCTCAGCAATTTAGTGAGGATCTTTGCAACTGAGTCAGACCCTGTTTCAAAACAAAAAATAAAATAGGTCTGGGGGTATAGCTCAAAGGAAGAATGCCCTAGCCAGGCGTGGCAGTGCACACTTGTAATCCCAGCATTTGAGAGGCTGATACCTGAGGATCGTGGTTCATTAACAGCCTCAGCTACTTAGTGAGGCCCTCTGCAACTCAGTGGGACCCTATTTCAAAAAAATAAAATAATTTAATAAAATAGGGCTGGGGGTATAGCTCGAAGGGCAAATGCCTCTGGGTTCTACCCCCAGGTCCCCCAAAAAATGAGGTAGAGTGCCGTTAGGTTCAAACCCCAGTGTCCCCCACACCTAATTCTGATATATGAAGTAAAATCAGAAAGAAGGCTACAATAAAATATCTGTAATTTTTCATGCCAGGAAGTACAAACCTAGGTTGTCCTAAAGGAGAGGAAATGTCCCATGAAGACTGAGCGGCCCTAACTGTGTCTATTAGTTTTAGAATTCCTCACAAGGCCTGTGTGGTGGGCAGATGTCTGTAATCCTGGTATTTGCGAGGCTAAGACAGGAGGATCACAAGTTCAGGCCAGCCTCAGCAACTTAGTGAGACCCTATTTCAAAATTAAAATCAGCCAGGCATCATGTACGCCTATAACCTCAGTACTTGAGAGGCTGAAACAGGAGGATTGCCGGTTCGAGGACAGCCTCAGCAAGTAGTGAGACTCTCATCAACCTTAGCGAGACCATTTCAAAATAAAAATAAAAAGGTCTGAGGTTGTAGTTTGGTGGTAGAATGTCCTTGGGTTCAATTCCCAGCACCCCCGTACACACAAAAAATTAACTAATTAAAATAAATAAATAGGGCTGGGGATGTATCTTGGAGGCAGAATGCCCCTCGGTTCAATCCCAAGTATTAAATTAAATGAATACATAAATAAACGAATGAATAAAATCATAAAAATGGGGGTGCAGCGCGGTGGCAGAAGAGTTGCCTGGCATGGTCCCCAGTAGCACAATCCATCCAGTCAGCCAGCCCCCTTTTTTTTAGGTTACTGCCCCCTTCCAAACGGCGTCTCCCTGGGTGGGGCTCCACTCGGAGCAGGCACAGTGAGTCAGAGCGGGAAGATCGACACCAGCAGCCAGCACCAGCTCCCCCAGCGCTGCCGCCAAGGGAGCTCGGGGAGCATGGCCCTTCCTCCCCCCTGCACCCCAATTTCAGTGAACGAGAACCCTTACTTTTCTTGTTCAGCTTGGCACTCAGCGTTCTTGCTCCGAAGTTCCTCCAGGGCCGCCTCTCCTTCCTTGACTTTCGCCAGCAAGGCCTGGTGCTCCTGGGTGGGCCAAAGGGAGGGAAATCTGGCACAGCAGGTGGCAGCACTTTGGGGTGAGACGGACACTGGGGTTGGGACTGCCAAACAGCAGCTGGCCAAGCTGGTTTGATGGGCGTCCTCCCCTGCCAGGGACAACCCTTCCCACCCTCGGCACACACACAGAAACCTCCCCGCCTCTCCCAGGCCTGCAGGCCCGCAGAGCCTGCCTTATGCAAGCCCACCTGCAGCTCTGGCGGCCAGTCCCTGGGGAAGCAGGTCAAGTGGTTGCTAAGCGACAGTCTTCAAAAAGCCCCAAAGGGGCATCTGTATAAGAACCAGGCTGAAGTGAAAATGGGTTCCACTGGACAGCCAGAGCTGACAGTAAGCCTTTCCCAATATGGAAGGAAATACGTCAAGTGCTGTGTGCATATCTGTGAATCTCTGATATATAATTCTTTTGCACCAATAGAAGTGTAAAAATAAGCTGGATGTGGTGGCGCTCTAGTACTTGAGCGGCCGAGACAAAGGTTCTCAAGGGTAGCTTCAGCAACTTAGGGAGACCTTGTTTCAAAACAAGACAAGAGCTGGGCGTGGTGGCGCACACTTGTGATCCCAGCGCTTGGGGGGCTGAGACAGGAGGATTGCACAGGTTCGAAGCCAGCCTCAGCTACTTAGTGAGGCTCTCAGCTACTTAGTGAGACCCTGTTTCCAAATAAAGTATAAGATAGGTCTGGGAGTATAGCCTGGTGATAGAACCCGCCCCTGGGTTCTACACTCAGCACCACAAAAGAAAAAAAAAAAAAAAAAAAAAAAGACAAGGAATAGGGTTCAGGGTATAGTTCAGAGGTAGAAAATGCCCTTGGGTTCAATACAAGTAACACACACACACACACACACACACACACACAAAAACACACACACACAATTTTTAAAAAAGTATAAAAATAAAATTAAGCCGGGCGTGGTGGCGCACGCTTGTAATCCCCGCGCTTGGGAGGCAGAGACAGGAGGATCACGCAGGTTAAGCCAGCCGCGCGCTGGCTTAGGAGACCCTGTTTCCAAATAAAAATGTAAAAATAGGTCTGGGAGTGTCGCCCGGAGGTATAAGGGCTTCCAGGAACACCAGTACCACCAAAAATAAAAAATAAAATAAATTAAAAAAATAATTTAAATTAAATTAAATTAAAAAAGGAAGACCTTCCCAGGCTGAGAATGCAGCTCAGCGGTAGAGCGCTTGTCTAGCGTGTGTGAAGCTCTGGATTCCATCCTCAGCACAAGAAAGAAGTAAAGAGGAAAGGCGAGAAAAGGAAAGGAAGAAGGATGAATGGTCTTTCCACTCCTTAAAGACTAAAAGTCCTCCAAGGGATTTGCCGCGTGCTTCTTGGAGCTCCTGGAAGAGGCGATTCGGCAGCCAAGCCCACCAGTCTTCCAGACACTAAAACGCGAGACTCGCCCGTTACCGTCTCCATCCCCAGCAAGCGCCGCTGCAGCTCCCCGATTTCTGCATCTTTCTGCTCCCCTCTGTCCTCCTCTCTCTGAAGGGCCACATTACTCTGCTCTGCTTCCCGCTGGTACCGGCTGAGCGTGACCTAGGACACAGGACGAGCGTGTGTTCAGTGGAGGGGAAAAAATGCAAACATGGAGAAAGGGCGTGGAAGCTGGGTGCGGTGGTGCACGCCTGTCATCCCAGTATTTGGGAGGCTGAGACAGGAGGATCATAGGTTCGAGGTCAGCCTTTGCAGCTAGGTGAGACTCTATTTCAAAATAAAACATAAAAGCCGGGCGTGGTGGCGCACACTTGTAATCCCAGCATTCAGGAGGCTGAGACCAGAGGATCGCGTTTCATGATCTCAGCTACTTAGCGAGACCCTGTTTCAAAGTAAAGAAAAAAAATAGGGCTGGGGGTATAGCTCGGAGGTCAAAAGCCCCTGGGTTCCATCCACAGAATGAATGAATGAATGAATGAATGAATGAATGAATGAATGAGGCCAGGGGCTGGGAGTGTAGCTCAGAGGTAAAAGGCTCTAGGTTCAACCCCCAGTAACACAAAAGACACACACACACACACACACACACACACACACACACACACACACACCCCAAGTAACCCGTAGGAGGCCTGGGAAAGCAGAACACTGGCAGCCATGTCGGCTCCTCCCTGGGTGAGGACCAAGCAGGAGACAGCGCAGCCCAGGGTGGTGTCGGGATCAGTCCACACTACACACCTGCCCTGTTCCGAGCCCTGAATTTACTGCAAATCTTCACGGACAGGAAGCGGCCAGTTCAGCAGGAACAGGGCTTAATGGCAGGTTATTTTCAAGGTAATTGACAAGTTTGCCCTTTCTACTCCCAAGTTCAGAAAAGTAGAGCAGAGAGTCCAACCTGAGGACAGGTTGAGAAATGTCCTCCGCTAGCCCACAAGCAGAGGCCTCTCATCTCAGGATAGAAACCCCAGTCAGATGAGCAAATAAGGCGAGCCAGTGGAGGCAAGAGGGGAACGTTCACAAACTAGCAAAGTCAGTCACTAAGCCAAACGGGAGACGGAAGGAGGGGAGGGGATGGGGTGGGAAGTGGGGAAGGGCTAACTGTGTGCACACACGCCCCACCATCTTGCACTCCATTAAGATGTATGACTACAGTGCACCAATAAAAAGAAAAGGAAAAAAAGAAGCACCAGGCACAGGTTGATGCGGGCCCAGAGCAGTGTGAGCAGGGCCGCCATCCAAACCTCAACCCCTACGAGAACCACAAAGGTGCCGGGTGTGGTGGCGCACGCTGTAATCCCAGTACTCGGGAGGCTGAGACAGGAGGGTCGTGCCAGTTCGAAGCCAGCCTCAGCCACTTAGTGAGGCTCTCAGCGACTTAGTGAGACCCTGTTTCCAAATAAAAGTATAAAAATAGGTCTGGGAGTGTAGCCTGGAGGTAGAAAGCCCCTGGGTTCCCCAGTACCACACACAAAAAATCACAAGGCTATAGAAAGAAAAAAAATAACAGAATGCTTTTCCATTTTTGTCCCTGCCCCCAAAGGAATCAATCAATCAATCTCCTTCTTCTCTCTCCCCCTCCCTCCCTCCTTCCTTTTCTCTTTTTTGGTACTGGAGGTGGAACCCAGGGGCACATCCTACCTTTGAGCTACATCCCCAGCCCTTTTTTATTTTGAAACAGGGTCCTGCTGAATTGCTAGGGGTCTTGCCGAGTTGCTGAGGTTGGCCCAAACTTTCCTGTTTCAGCCTCCCAAGGACTGGGACTACAGGTGTGGACCACCACACCTGGCCAAGGGAACCTCTTAATGTAAGAGGGTGTGCCAACCTACCGCAACAGCAACAGCGGAGCCAGGCCTAGGACCCTGTCACAGGTGGATGCTGAGCACCGCGGGGCTCGCTGCCCTTGGGAACCAGGGGCCGCTGGCTGCAGCAATCAGGGGCCTGCTGGCCTTAAGCTTACACTCAGGGTTCTTTTGCTCAGAAGCAGCGGACCCCTCCCTGTGTGGTCAAAACCAACAAGTATTTCTGGAATTTCTGCAACTTCAGAATGTCTCTCAGCATGGAAACTGCTTTCCAAATTTACAACCTGAGCAGAGCCATAGCCTCAGCTACCTCTTCTTCCTGCCTCCCCCCACCGCCCCAGAAGGTAAGAAACAGGTAGCCAAACCGATACATAACTACATCATCCAAATTGCGGAATCTGAAACCGATGCAGGAAACTCCTTTACCACACAGCTGCTCTGTTTTGAGCCTGTAACAACTCTTGGGATTATCTGAAGTCAAACTATTCATAATAGGAAGATCTGTTTATTAAACTGACCACTAGAGCTGGGCATGGTAGCGCACGCTTGTGTAATCTTAGCATTTGGGAGGCTGAGACAGGAGGATCGTGGCTTCTCATCCTGCCTCAGCTACTTAGTGAGGCCCTTTGCAACTCAGGGAGACCCTGTTTCAAAATAAGTAGCCGAGGCTGGCTTCAAACCTGTGCAATCCTCCTGTCTCAGACTCCCAAGTGCAGGGATAACAAGCGTGCGCCACCACGCCCGGCTCTTTTTTAATCTTTATTTGGAAACAGGGTCTCACTGAGTTGCAAAGGGCCTCACTAAGTTGCTAAGGCTATCTGCAAACCACGATCCTGTCTCAGCCTCCCAAATTATAGTGTGCATCACCACGCCTGGCTGTCCATGTATTTTATACTCAAAGATTTTCTAGAAGGCCGGGCGTGGTGGCGCACGCTTGTAATCCCCACGCTTGGGAGGCAGAGACAGGAGGATAGCGCAGGTTCGAAGCCAGCCGCGCGCGCTGGCTTAGGAGACCCTGTTTCCAAATAAAAAAGTATAAAAAATAGGTCTGGGAGTGTAGCCCGGAGGTAGAAGGGCTTCCAGGAACCCCAGTACCACCAAAAAAAAAAAAAAAAAAAAAAAAAAGATTTTCTAGAAAGCATAAAGGAACTTAATAGAAGACGGTTTTCACTATAATAATCTAGTTTTTTTGTGGTACTTATGGAATGAACCCTGGGGAGTTCTATCTCTGAGCTACAACCCCAGTCCTTGTTTTGTTTTTGTTTTTGGCATTAGGGATTGAATTCAGAGATATTCTATCTCCAAGCTCCACTCCCAGCCCTATCTTATTTTTTATTTGGAAACAGGTCTCATTAGGTTGCTGAGGCTGGCCTCAGACCTGCAATCCTCCTGTCTCAGCACCCCTTTCAAGTACTACAATTACAGGTGTGCACCATCATACCCGTTTAGTATTTAGTTTTTAAAAAACCACCTGTAACAATAATTAATCCCAGTACTTGGGAGGCTGAGACTGGAGGATCACAGGTTCGTGGCCAGCCTCAGCTACTTAGTAAGGCCCTCCACAACTCAGTGAGACCCCGTTTCAAAATAAAGAATAAAAATAGAGCTGGGGGCCAGGTATGGTGGTGCATGCTTGCAATCCCCGCACTTGGGAGGCTGATACAGAAGAATCACACAGGTTCGAAGCCAGCCTCAGCTACTTGGTGAGGCTCTCAGCAACTTAGTGAGACCCTGTTTCCAAATAAAATATAAAAAAATAGGTCTGGGAGTATATCCTGGAAGTAGAAAGCCTCTGGGTTCCACCCCCAGTACCACCAAAAAAAAAAAAAAAAATAGAGCTGGGGGTGTAGTTCCAAGGTAGACTGCCTCTGGGTTCAATTACTAGTACTGCAAACAAATAATAAATAATAATAATAATAATAATAATAATAATAAGACATTTGCTCAAGATTACAAAGCTTTCTGATTTCATAGGCACAGTTCTTTCTCGACAGCATACGTTTCTCCTCTGATTTCACAGTTATGAAACATCCACTGTATGCCAAGTATGGTGCAGACACTGGGGATTTGATGGCTGGCACAAAAGCAACAACCTTTGCCTACAGGGATCTCTAGAGCTTGTCATGATACGTGCAGAGATGACTCCTAAATTACCCGCCACCCCAGACCAGTACCAACAATTTCCAAGAATCAAGATCTCACCTTTGAACTATGGGTCAGACTGGATAACAAGCACTCTGGGTGTCCAGGAGAGGTAAAGGCAGACAGGCAGGGCTCCAGGCCCCAAAGCACTGTCTTTCCAGCTAGAGGCACCAGCCAAAAAACCATGAGGCCCACGCAGAGGCCATGCTGGCACCTGCGGCCAGTGGCCCACCCCTGGGGCATGTCTCCCCCGAATGCCGGTCTCACCTCGAAAGCCACACGGTCTGACTGGTGGTGCCGCTCGGCTGCCTGCAGCTTGGCGAGCAAGTCCCGCACAGTCCGCCTCAAGCTCTCCACGTCTTCACCTTCGTAGGTGTCTGCCTACGATAGTGCAGAGGACGGAAGGTTAGGCCACTGGGTCTGTGCTCAGTAAGAGAACATCCCCGCCCTGCCGTGCACTGGCGCAGACCATCTGGAGGCTCACGCCTACAAAAGCATTAGCAGCACACGGAGGGAGAGTCAGTGCTAAGCAGGCCAGAGCCCCAAGGTCCTCATGCGAAAACATAGGTGGACGCAAATCCCCCAAGTATTTTAGGACACCCTCAATTGTTATTATTTTTGGGGTGGTACTGAGGGTGGAACCCAGAGGCTTTCTACCTCTGGGCTATACTCCCAGACCTATTTTATATGAAAACAGGGTCTCACTAAGTTGCTGAGAGCCTCACTAAGTAGCTGAGGCTGGCTTCATACCTGTGTGATCCTCCTGTCTCAGCCTCCCAAACGCAGGGATTACAAGCGTGCGCCACCACGCCCGGCAATTAATTTCTTATATATGTGTCAACTGAATGATCTCTCTCTCTCTCCCCCCCACACTAGGAACTGAACACAGGGGTATCCTCCCTCCAAACTACACCCACACCCTCAGCCCCTCCCTTTTTTGTGGCACTAGAGACTGAACACAGAGCATTCTAAATCTGAGCTCCACTCTCGGCCCTATTTTATTTTTTATTTGGAAATGGGGTTTCACTTAGTTTGCAAAGGGCCTCACTAAGCTGCTGGCCACAAAAGAAAAAAACAAAACAAAACAAAAACACACCTGTGTTCTTCCTGTCTCAGCCTCCCAAATACTGGGATTACCAGTGTATGCCACCATGCCCTGTAACCCCAAGCCCTTTTTATTTTTCATTTTGAAACAGGATTTCAATAAATTGCCAAGAATCTTGCTTAGCTGCTAAGGCTGGCCTCAAACCTCTCATCCTTCTGTTTCAGCCTCCCAAATCCTGGGATTACAGGTGTGCGCCCTCGTGCCTGGCTTGAATGATCTTGGACAGGTGTGTGCGTGTGTGTGTGTGTGTGTGTGTGTGTGTGTGCACGTGCTGTCTTTGGTGTGTGTCAGCTTTCCTCCAGCACACTGGGGCAGTGACCGTGATCTCCTTGGATTAGACTTCCCCACGGACAGGGACTACGCTGTTATCGACACAAGGAGAGCAGCCCAGAGGCAAAGCTCTATGTCCTCAGCACAGAGATCGGCACACACAGGGTAATCCGTGGACAGACAGGTTGAGGGGAAAAGCACCCAAGAAGGCCAGGAGTCTGATTTGATGTACAAAACGGGGGCTCGTGGAGGTTGCAACTGGGTGTCTCTCCCTGGCACGCCCAAACGTGGGCTGCTGGTTAGCGCTGAGCCGACATATAGGGTCTCGTCTCCATGTCCGCCATAAAGGCACCACACAACAGTTACCAACTCCCTGACGGTCCGGCAGAAAAACCCTCCCTGCCTCCACAGTGGGGACCGCAGCACCTTGGTCCCAGAGCACAGAGCACTTGCTCCAGGGGAGGGAAATGGCTGGCCCATCACCACATCACCAGGTGCTGTGGGCCTTCATTTCCTGTTCCTTTATCTTCTCTCCCATTTTTTCCCCCATTTTTTTTTTTCCAGTACTGGGGATGGAACTGAGGGGCATTCTACCTCTGAGCTATACCCACAGCCATATTTTTGTATTCATTTTGTGGGTTTTTTTTTTTTTTTTCGGGTCTGGGGATGGAACCCAGGGGCATTTGACCTCCGAGCTATACCCCCTGCCCTATTTTTTACTCTTTATTTTGAAACCAGGTCTCACTGAGTTACAAAGAGCCTCACTAAGTAGCTCAGGCTGTCCACGAACCGCAATCCTCTGATCTCAGCCTCCCAAATGCTGGGATTACAAGCGTGCACCACCACGCCTACCTTTATTCTTTATTTTGACCACGGTCTCGCTAAATTGCCATGGCTGGCCTAGAACTTTGCCACCTGCTGCTTCAGCCTCTCAAGTACTGGGATTACAGGTGCACAGCCCTGGGCATAGTCTCAGCCCTTTTTTTAAATTTTATTTTCTTGAGTCAGTGTCTCCTAAATTGCCCAGCCTGACCTCAAAATTGTGATCCTCCAGCCAGGCGTGGTGGCGCATGCTTGTAATCCCTGCGCTTGGGAGGCTGAGACAGGAGGATCGCACAGGTTCAAAGCCAGCCTCAGCTACTTAGTTAGCGAAGCTCTCAGAAACTTAGTGAAACCCTATTTCCAAATAAAATTTAAAATAGGTCTGGGAGTATAGCCCGGAGGTAGAAAGCCCCTGGGTTCTGCCCACAAAAAAAAAAAAAAACGATCCTCCTGCCTCAGCCTCTCCTGGAGCTAGGGTTAGAGCCAGGTGCCAAATGTCTCCATTTCTTTATCTGTGAAACATGAAGAAAGACTTCTGCCACGCCCTGTTTTATAGGCTAGGCTGTATAATATCCATAATATCTGATAAGGCTTTGAGCTCATGAGAAGCTACTGAACAGATGTTACCAGGTGTTGTTATAATCGTTGCCAACGACATATTTGCCAAACATGGTGATTCGAGGAAAAAAAACAATCAAAACTGCACATCTAAGATTCTGACGTACGTGCATGTGCGCACGCGCGCGCGCGTGTGTGTGTTGTACTAGGGATGAAACCCAGGGGCATTCTACCTCCAAGCTATGCCCGCAGTCCTATTTTTTATTCTTTATTTTTGAAACAGGGTCTAACTTAAGTAAACAAGGTCTACTAGTGAGGGCCTCACTAAGTAGCTGAGGCTGGCCACAAATCTACAATCCTCCTGTCTCAGCCTCCCAAGTACTGGGGTTACGAGCATGCACCACCACGCCCAGCAATGTATTTTAATTTTGCAACAGGATCTCATTACTTGCTGAGGTTGTCCTCAAACCTGTGACCTTTCTGTCTCAGCCTCCCAAGTACTGGGATTACAAGTGTGTACCCCCATGCATGACTGAATTCTGACATTTAAAATCTAGACATAGTGAGCCGGGCGTGGTGGCGCACGCTTGTAATCCCCGCGCTTGGGAAGCTGAGACAAGAGGATCGTGCAGGTTCGAAGACAGCCTCAGCTAGTTTAAGAGATCCTATTTCCAAACAAAATATAAAATAGGTCTGGGAGTGTAGCCCAGAGGTAGAAGGCCCCTGGGTTCCATCCCCAGTACCGCAAAAAAAAATAAAAAATAAAAAATAAAAAATAAAAGAGCTGAGGGTGCAGCTTGGAGGTAGAATGCCCCTACATTCAATTCCTAGTGCCCACGCTCGATCCTTCCAAGCAGTGAGTTTGGGGGAAGGGAAATTTCTACTTTTTATTTCTCCACTGTCTGAGTTTTCACACCAAGTTTTGTTCTTGTATTTGGAGAAAGGAAGCAAAAATGAGGGAAAGAGAAAGCAATAAAGAAAGGGCACAGGGAGCAGGAGGGCCACCCCGGGCTGCGCCTCCATTACCTACCTCAGGCTCGAGGCCACAGAGACTCGTAGGACCTTCACTGAAGCCATTTGGTTTGTCAAGAACGACCTGTTTGAAGAAAAGTAAAATTTGTAGCTGAAACAATTGTACCAAACAACCAACTTTGTTTTTTCTTTGATACTAGGGATTGAACCCAGGTGCATTCTACCTCCAAACTACACAATCCTGGCTTATTTATTTATTTATTTATTTAGCAGTGCTGAGGATGAAACCCAGGGGCCTTCTACCTCTGAGCGACACCCCCAGCCCTATTGTTTATTCTTTATTTTGAACCAGGGTCTCACTGAGTTGCAGAGGGCCTCAGGCTGGCTGCGAATTGTGATTCTCCTGACTCAGTCTCCTAAATGCCAGGATTACAAGCACCACGCCCGGCTCTTTTTTTTTTTTTTTTTTTTTTAAATTTTGAAACAGGGTCTTGTAAAGTTGCCGTGGGCCTCGCTAAGTTGCTAGGGCTGGCCTCAAACCTGCGATCCTCTTTTCTCTGCCTCCCAAATACTAGGATTACAAGTGTGTGCCACTGTGCTGGGCCCAACCAATTAACCTTGAAAACCTTATGTTCCTAAGACCTCAAATCTTAGAAAAAGAGGAGGAAGAAGGAGGGAAGGAAGTGGGAAGGAAAGAAAGAGGAAGCAGGAAGGAAAGGCATGATGGAGAGGAGAAAGATGGGAAGAAAGGAAGGAAGGAAGAAAAGAAAGAAAATGACTTCCAGTGCTCTGTGGGAAAACGAACCAGAGGTGGTGGAAACGGCTTTGAGAAGGACAGTCTAACTTTGCGTGGCAAACGAAAGAAACCTCCAGCTAAAGCCTTCCAGCAGATCAGGAAATCTGCGAGGCCAGTCGCTCCCAGGAATGCAAGCAGCTGCTGGCCACGGTGTCTCCCTGGCCCATGGGATCCTGACAGGCCCCACAAGGCATGAATCCAAGGAGCAGCGGCTGCCGCTATAGTTCCTTCCAACAGGAAGCCTGGGCTGTGGGGCCTGGCTCTAAGACAGGAGGTCTTTGTGCCCCGCGATGGAGCACCTCCGCCAGCCAGATGTGAGCCCAAGCCACTGAATGTCCTACATGAGCCAAAGCGAGACGAACTAGGGAATGCCCCCCACACACGCCTAGTGCGTGCCCAGGGCGATGAGGAGGCACCAGCTGGCTCGGTCACCGCTTCCTGGCACTGGCTGCTGGATCACTGTAGCCCTGGAGGGAGGGCCACTGTGGAGAAAGGCTGCCCTGCCCACCACATTGAAACACAGATGGACGAGGGACAACTCAGAACCGAAAGGGGATGAAGAGCCAGCTCTACTCTCCGGGACATTCTTACTCTAGAATTTTGGAAAAACTGAAAAGCAGAATCCTGGATTGTCCCTTCCAAGAAAGACTAACGCAGTCTTTTTGGTCTAACATTTACTGATGCCTTCTGCATCCCACAGTCTGGGCTGGGCCTACGGACACAGGGACAGGGTGCTGAACCTGTCTACCTCCAGGAGTTTCCCATCCCAGGGTACAGATAGCTATATCGATTCAGAAAACAACAGCTTAAGACCAAGACTTTGGTTCACAATGACAGGTGTCATCCAAGTTCAGCAAGAAGTCTAGGTTTACAGGAGACTGATTCGTAAGACTCCATATTACTAGACAATTGATTATAGAATACTTATAAGGTATTAGGGATTGAGCCCAGGGGCATTGTACCTCCAAGTTACACCCTCAGCTCTATTGATTGATTGGCTGATTGAGTGATTGAGGTACTGGGGATGGAACCCAAGAGCATTCTACTTCCAAGCTACCCCACCAGCCCTATTTTATTCTTTTACTTTGAAACAGGGTCTCATTAAGTTGCAGATGACCTCACTTAGTAACTGAGGCTGGCGGTGAACCTGTGATTCTCCTGTCTCAGCCTCCCAAGTACAAGGATTACAAGCGTGCGCCACCATGTCCAGCCCGCAGCTCCATTTTATTTTGAAACAGGATCTTGCTAAGTTGTTGGTTGAGCCTGGCCTCAAGCCTCCAATCTTCCTGTCTCAGTCTCCCAAGTACTGGCATTATAGGGCTGGAATGTAGCTCAGGAAAAGCGCTTGCCTGGTAAGTGCACCACCCTGGGTTCCATCCCTATGATAATTTAATTCATATAAATTGAATTTGTGCAAGATTTAAGGAGCCGGTGGACTTATATGCAGGCTGATACATGTAAACACAAGTGCCTGCCTACTGGGAGCCCTAATTAGAGGGCAAGTTCTCCCAGAGGTCAGCAACCCCTGCATCGTCTCCTTCCTGGCCGTGGTGCTAGATTCAATACCATTCCTATTACCTGTGTCTCCTGTCGATGGAGAGAGTCCCCCGGATCCCTGTCAAGCTTGCTACTTATATCCTCCCGGAGCTTCTGCAGGCAGTTCCTGGCCTGGGAGGGGAGGGTGAGAAACTTGAGCGTCAGAGGAGGGAAGGCAAGACAGCCCATCCCCAACCGGTATGACTGTGAGCCTGGCGCTGTTCTGCATGACCGAGGAGCCTCGGTCAAGTGGAGCGATAGCTCAGTCCCTTCCACTCAAGCCACAAAACAAAGGGACCCCCCACCCTGGTGGGCCTACACATGTCACGGAAGACAAATGAGTGAGATGTACAGGATATATTTTTTTGTTTTAGGGTGATTCCGTGTCAAGGAAAAGCGGAAGCCAGGGAGGTGCTGGGAAATGCCGGGATGGTGGCTACGGCGCCAGACAGACTGGCTATGGGAGTCCTGGGCATGGAGGACCTCGTGTGGATCTGCTGACCAACTGGATCTAACCATCTGGGCACCTGGAAGGGCGTGGTGCCATATCACTTCAGTGACAGAAAGGAAGCAGAAAGAAAAATAACCAGATCTCCCAGAAGAAGGGACTCCCCCAAATGTAAGACGTAGAGAGACACCTTCGGCGGGAGGGGCACCCACCTCCTGGATGTACTGGACCTCACTCTTCAGTTGGCTGATACTCTTCTCGTGGGTCATTTTGTCTCCAGACCTTCCTTTCAAGTACACCTGAAATGAGGAAGACATCACCATGCAGTGCAGAAACCTCAAGTGAAGCCGGGCTTGGAGTCCCAGCACTTGGGAGGCTGAGATGGGAAAATCGTAGGTTTGAGGACAGCCTCAGCAAGTAGGGAGACTTAAGTCCACCCAGTGAGACTCTGTTACAAAAAGTAAGAATAGAGCCCGGCATGGAGGCGCACACTTGTAATCACAGTATTTGGGAGGCTGAGACAGGAGGATGACAGGTTTGCAGTCAGCCTCAGCTACTTAGTGAGGCTCTTTGCAACTCAGTGAGGCCGTGTTTTAAAATAAGGAATAAGCCAGGCGTGGTGGCGCACGCTTATAATCCCTGGGCTTGGGAGGCAGAGTCAGGAGGATCGTGCAGGTTTGAAGCCAGTCTCGCTGGCTTAAGAGACTCTGTTTCCAAATAAAATATAAAATAGGTCTGGGAGTATAGCCCGGAGGTAGAAGGGTTCTATCCCCAGTACCACAATAAATAAATAAATAAGGAATAAAAAATAGGACTGGGGGTGTAGCTTAGAAAAATGTAAAATAGGACTGGGTGTATAGCTCAGAGATAGAATGCCTTTGAGTTCAATTCCCAGAACCTAAATAAATAAATAATTAGTTAATTAACACACAGAGGTCTCACAAGTAGGTGGAAGGAGGGAAAATTGTTAGCACCAATTTGCTGGGTAGCAATTTGATGATTCAGAACAGAAGAGTAAAAAAAAATACATGTTCTTTTGGACTATTAAATCTATTTCTGGAAATTTTTCCTAATGCAAAACATTCAGCTGAACAACATAAAACTATATGGGCATAAATATTTATACTGTGTATATGCACATTCATGGAAAAGAGACAGAAAAAATAAACGCACAGCCAGCTACTCACTGGGGATACAAAGGGATTTAAATACTTTGCTTTGCATACCAGGCTTGAATTTTTATTGTTGTTTTATGGTATTGGCCCAGCACCACCCCCCTCTTTTTTTGTGGTGCTGGGGGTGGAACCCAGGGGCTTTTCTACCTCCAGGGTATACTCCCAGACCTATTTTTTTACATTATTTGGAAACAGGGTCACACTAAGTTGCTGAGAGCCTCACTAAGTAGCTGAGGCTGGCTTCGAACCTGTGCAATCCTCCTGTCTCAGCCTCCCAAGCGCTGGGATTACAAGCGTGCGCCACCACGCCTGGCTCCCTCTTTTTTACTTTTTTATTTTTATTTTCTTTATTTTTTTTTTTTTGTGGGTCTGGGGATGGCACC
This sequence comes from Muscardinus avellanarius, assembly GCF_963383645.1. Lineage (NCBI taxonomy): Eukaryota > Metazoa > Chordata > Mammalia > Rodentia > Gliridae > Muscardinus > Muscardinus avellanarius. The sequence goes on from NC_137788.1 coordinate 117,144,388, forward strand.
CAGGGGCATTTGACCTCCAAGCTACATCCGCTGCCCTATTTTTTTATTCTTTATATTGACGCAGGGTCTCACTAAGTTGCATAGGGCCTCACTAAGTAGCTGAAGCTGTCCGCGAACCGCGATCCTCCAGTCTCAGCCTCCTGAATGTTGGGATTACAAGTGTGCGCTATCATGCCTGTCTGGCTCCCTCTTTAAAATAAATAAATAAATAAACAGGGTCTTTCAAAGAGCCTTGCTAAGTTGCTGTGGCTGGCTACCAACATGTGATCGTCCTGTCTCAGCCTCCCAAGCACTCTTTAAAAAAAAAAAAAAAAAAAAAAAAAAAAAAAATATATATATATATATATATATATATATATAGAGAGAGAGAGAGAGAGAGAGAGAGAGAGAGAGAGAGAGAGATAGCCAGCCAGGTGTGGTGGCGCACGCTTGTAATCCCAGCACTTGGGAGGCTGAGACAGGAGGATCACACAGGTTTGAAGCCAGCCTCAGCTACTTAGTGAGGCTCTCAGCAACTTAGTGAGACCCTGTTTCCAAATAAAGTATAAAATAGGTCTGGGAGTATAGCCCGGAGGTAGAAAGTACCTGGTTGCATCCTCTAGTACCACAAAAAATAAAAAGTTTTGACTTAAACTGGGTGTGGTGGCGCACGCTTGTAATCCCAGCATTCGGGAAGCTGAGACAGGAGGATCACAGTTCACGATCAGCCGCAGCTCCTTAGTGAGGCCCTGTGTAACTCAGTGAGACACTTCAAAATAAAGAATTAAAAAGTGGGGCTGGGGGTGCAGCTTGAAGGCAGAATGCCCTTGGGTTCCATCCCCAGCACCAAAAAAAAAAAAAAAAAAGGTCTTACTACTTGCTGAGGTTGTCCTAGAACCTGTGACCTTCCTGTCTCATACTATCAAGCACTAAGATTAAAAAATAGGGCAGAGGGTGTAGCTCAGAGGTCGATGCACCTGGGTTCCATCCCCAGACCCACAAAAAGAAAGAAAGAAAGAAAGAAAGAAAGAAAGAAAGAAAGAAAGAATAAAAGATAGGGCTAGGGGTGTAGCTCAGAGGTAGAATGTACCTGGGTTCAATCCTCAGTACTGCAAAAAAGAAAAAAAAAGGAAAGAAAGTAAGAAAAATAAAGTACTTAAGGTACTCAAATTGGAAAGGAAAAGCAAAACTATCTTTATTTGCAGATGACATAACCTAATATATAAAATCCTAAGAAAGAAGCTAAAAAAAAAAAAACCTGATAGAATGAGTAAACAAATTCAGCAAAGTTGAAGCATGGTGGTGGCGCACGCTTGTAATCCCTGTACATGGGAGGCTGAGACGGGAGGATCGTGGTTCATGGACAGCCTTAGCTACTACTTAGTGAGGCCCTCTGCAACTCAGTGAGATCCTGTTTCAAAATAAAGTACGAAAAATCGAAAAATAGGGCTGGGGGTATAACTCGGAGGTAGAGTGCCCTGTGTTCCATCCCTATTACTGAAAAAAAAGAACAAGCACTAATCCATGCTACAACGTCGATGAACCTGGAAGGCGTGCTAAGTGAAAGCAGCCAGAGGTGAAAGTTCATATATTATATGGTTCCATTTATATGAAATATCCAGAGAGACAGAAAGGAGATTAGTGGTTGCCAGGAGTTGGGAGGAATAATTTAGAATGTTCTGAAATCCCCAACGATGATGGCTGCTCAACGCTGTGAAGACACTTGTCATCCCAGCATGAGACCAGAGAGGATCGCAGATTGCGGACAGCCTCAGCTACTTAGTGAGGCCCTCCACAACTTACTGAGACCCTGTTTCCAATTAAAGAATAAAACATAGGGCTGGGGATGTAGCTCAGAGGTAGAATGCCCCTGGGTCCCCAGTACCACAAAAAAACCCACAAAATAAATAAATAAATAAAATATGAATGGGGGTGTAGCTCGGAGATTGAATGCCCCTCTGCACTACAAAAAAAAGAAGAAGAAGAAGAAGAAGAAGAAGAAGGAGGAGGAGGAGGAGGAGGAGGAGGAGGAGGAGGAGGAGGAGGAGGAGGAGGAGGAGAAAAAGAAATAACAAGTATTGCTTTTTGTTGGTTGGTGGTACAGGGACCCAGGGTGCTCTACCACTGAGCTGTATTCTCAGCCCTTTTTATTTTGAGACAGGGTCTTGATAAGTTGCCCAGGCTGACCTCCAACTTGTGATCCTCCAGCCTCAGCCTCCCCAAATGGCTGGGATTACAAACATAAACCACTACGCTCAACACATTGATCTTTTTCTTTTCTTTCTTTCTTTTTTTTTTGGTGGTACTGGGGATGGAACCCAGAAGCTTCCTACCTCTGGGCTATACCCCTAGACTTTTTTAAACAGGGTCCAACTAAGTTGCTGGGAGCCTCACTAAGTAGCTGAGGCTGGCTTCAAATCTGTGCGATCCTCCTGTCTCAGCCTCCCAAGCGCTGGATTACAAGCGTGCACCCACGCCCGGCAACACATTGATTTTCAAAAGTAAGTTCCATACACGACTCCCACTGTCTCCACAATCTCCAGCAGCCAAAAGCAGCCACGGTGGCCGGGCCCCTAGAAAAGCCATCTTGTCCATCCCCACGCCCAAGGCCGGTCTCCACCAAAGCTGCTACAGGCGACTGAGGGCTCCCGGTTTGAACTGGGCTCTTGCCGGGAGCTGGCATCGTGGGTCTGGCTCCTGCTGTCACAGCACGTTGGCAACAGTCAGTGGTTCCCGCCCATGTGCCTGGAGGGAGGGGAACTGAGCTTACCTTAATGATCTCCTCGTGTCCATCATTGGACTCCACCAGTTCTGAGGCCAGAGAATGCCCAGCTGAACGGCTGGACACCATGGCGTAGGTCTTCCTGCCCACCTGCCAGACAAGAGAGAGAGGCTCAGAGGCTTCCGCTCGCAGGGCAAGCCCGGAATTCCTGCCCCTCCAAAGACTCCAAGCGTGAGTCAGATTCCCGGCCTCACAGCAGCCAAGACCCACTGGGCAGAACATGAGCAGAAATCCATGGGTTAGGTGTCATTTTGGTGGAGGTCTCTCAACTCCCTCACCGAAACAGTGTGTAGCGCTGAGCTCAGCTGGATTTCTTTCTTTCTTCCTTTTTTTTTCCCCCCCAGTACTGGGGATGGAACCCAGGGGCAGTCTACCTCCGAGCTATACTCCAGTCCTATTTTTTATTCTGTAGTTTGAAACAGGGTCTCACTGAGTTGCAAAGCGCCTCACTAAGTAGTAGCTGAGGCTGTCTGCGAACCCAGATCCTCCTGTTTCAGCCTCCAAAGAACTGGGATTACAAGCGTGCGACACCACGCCCGGCTAGCTGGATGTCTTAAAGGAGCTGTGTCCAAGCTTGCTGTACTGGGGGACCCCAGGCAGCACTCGGGGAGGGCGAGGGGATGAGGCCTCACCCCCCACACACACACCTCGATGCCTTCCGGCTAGTGCTCAAGTTCCTGTCCTGCTGGGACGTCCACGGTGCCTTCTTTGTGACAAGAACAGCAACCAGAACCCTGACTGTCACAGTCTACAGCCACGAAGCACCCCCACGACAGGTGAACTTGCCAACACTGCTGCAGGCCTTAAGTGCTTCACCCATTCACAGACAGGAAAGCTGAGGCCCAGAGAGGAGGTATGATCTCGCGGTGATCGGGTCCCCTGTGTGTTGGCATGCCCGCGGCCATCGAAAAGCCCAGAGTCCTCGTTCCGCTGCACCAGAGACTGGACAGCTTGCTACTCTATCTGGCTCCAGCGGAGCAAGCCAGGGTCTCGAGTGTGGGGAGGGCAGCCCTGGACTGCTCAGCTCCACTCCAGATTTCTGCACCTGACAACCAGTCAGGAAGTTATTGACGCACTTTGCAAGACTAGGGAATCCTCCCTAAACCAAAGAATAAGAAAATACCTAAAACTAAACCCCACTTCTGTGAGCCACGCAGAAATTATCCAAATGAGCCGGGCGTGATGGCGCACGCTTGTCATCCCAGCATTTGGGAGGCTGAGACTGGAGGATGGCGGTTCACGGACAGCCTCAGCTACTTAGTGAGGCCCCTTGCAACTCAGTGAGACCCTGTTTCAAAATAAAGAATGAAAAAAAAATAGGGCTGGGGGGTGTAGCTCGGAGGTCAAATGCCCCTGGGTTCCATCCCCAGTACTGCCAAAAAAAAAAAAAAAAAAAATTAACCAAATGAAAGCAGGCAAGATAATAGGTATGTGTGTAGGCATCAGACTAATTTCACAGGCTAAAGTAGATTTTCTTTCATAACTCAAAGATGGGAGCCAGGCCTGGTGGCGCATACCTCTGATCCCAGGAGCTGGGAGGCAGAGACAGGAGGATCACAGGTTCAAGGTCAGCCTCAACAATTTAGTGAGACCCTGTTTCAAAATAAAAAAGCCAAACGTGGAGGTGCTTATCTGCAATCTCAGTACTTGGGAGGGCGAGCCAGGAGGATCACAGGGTTGAGACCAGCCTCAGCAACTTAGTGAGACTCCCAGCAACCTGGTAAGACTGTTTCAAGACAAAAACAAAGGCCAAGGGGTACGGTTTGGAGATAAAATGCCTCTGGGACCCAGTCCCGCCAGTAGCCTGTGCTGTGGGGTAGAGAAGGTCCTCGGCCACTGTTGCTTGGTTCCTACTGGAAAATTAAGGGGCTGGACTTAGGCTCCTTCCAGCTTCCACTCCGAGACAGCAGGGCGGTTCTACGCCTGCCAATGGGGGGAGGATGGATGGAGCTACCCACGGATCAAGGTGACCTCGAAGTCATCTGGCCCTCTCCTGCCTCGAGCCCCAGCGGCTTAAATGTCCTCTTCCCAACAAGGTAACTTTCCAAATGTCTGCAGGAGATGCCCTTCCTACTAGGCGGAGAAAACCCAGTCGTAACTCTCAGGGCGGTCAGACAGTTAACTCTTAATGTTCTTTCTATAAAATGAACACCGCCATCCAACTGAGGGGGTTCTGAGGACTACGTGAAACGCGTGGAGGTCGCTCTCTCTCACGAAGGTGGGAGCACGCTGACGCTGGCCTCCTCCCACTTCTTGGAAAAAATCCAAAATGGCCCTATTCTGGCAAAGTAGCTGGTTTTACAGAGAGACTTAATTCTCACCAAAGAAAAGCTAGATCCTGAGTCTGAGTCAGATCTGTACTCCGCTCTCTCCAGTCTTGGCGAGTCATCCCCCCCACCCCGTGCTAGGGGGTGGAGCCCACGGGCTTTCTGAAAGCCTCACTAAGTAGCTGAGGCTGGCTTCCAACCTGCGCGATCCTCCTGTCTACAAGTGTGCGCCACCAGGCCCGGCTCCTTTTTCTTTTCTTTTTTCTTTTCTTTTCTTTTTTTTTTTTTTTTTTTTTGAGGTACTGGGGATTGAATCTAAGGGAATTCTACCTCCAAGCTACACTTCTAGCCCTTTTTTATTTTTTAGTTTGAAACAGGGTCTCACGAAGTTGCTGAGGCTGTCTGTCCTCAAACCTTACCAGGCCCAGCCAGTCGCCTCTCTTGCTGTGGTCTGTCTGATGCATCCTGTGTTTTCTATTTCAGTGTCTCTGTGCGCCCTGTTTCCTTTGCCTTAAGATATCCTGCCCCCGCCATTTCACTTGGGCATCTGCAATCCCCAGAGAACCCAGGCTCCAAGACCCTCATCCGGGAGGCTACCCTGCATTCTGAGGGAAAGGCAGCCTCCTGTCCTCAAATCCTCAACACAGCAAGGCCTCCTATGGCATCAGCCTCTCTGCTGTTGCTCCCCTGAGGAACTCCTCCAGGGCCACAACCCTTAACTTTTTTTTTTTCTGTACTGGGGGGATGGAACCACCTAGGGGCATTCTACCTCTGAGCTACACTTCCAGCCCTCCTCCTCCTCCTCCTCCTTCTCCTTCTTTTTGGTGGTACTGGGGGTAGAACCCCCAGGCTTTCTACCCCCAGGCTACACTCCCAGACCTATTTTTATATTTTATTTGGAAACAGGGTCTCATTAAATTGCTGAGGTTGGCTTCGAACCTGTGTCATCCTCCTGCCTCAGCCTCCCAAACTCTGGGATTACAAGCCTGCGCCACCATGCCCCTGGCACCTGCCCTATTTTTTTATTCTTTATTTTGAAACAGTGTCTCACTGAGTTACTAAGTAGCTAAAGCTGGCTGCTACTAACCATGATCCTCACTTCTCAGCCTCCCACATACTGGGATTACAAACCTGTTGCTATTTGGCTTTTGTTTTGTTTTTGGTACTGGGGATTGAATCCGGGAGTGTTCTACCTCCAAGACATACTTCCAGCCTTACTGCTATTTTTTATTTTGAAGCAGGGTCTTACTAAATTGCTGAAGGTCTGGCTAAGTCGCTGAGACTGTCTTCAAACCTGTGATCCTTCTGTCTCAGCCTCCTAAATACTGAGATTACAGGTGTGTGCCACCTTGCCCTGCCAAGTATTTTCTCAATACACAGTGGCCCGGCCAAGTATTTTCTTAATACACAGTGAATGCTACTCGACATCTAGGTCCAGAGATCATTACAAAAGAAAGAAGAGGAAATGATTTCAAAATGGGCACAGTGGCTGCCAATTCTTTCCCCCAGGACACAGGCATACATGGATTAAACACTGCTTCTCTGTACCTGGAGGCAGCTGAGAAAAGCCAGGGCAGGGCATCTCTCAGGGAGAACAAAGCAGTTATCAACCAATAAAAATCATCAAGTCAGAGTGGTGAGTAGCTCACACCGGTAATCCCAGTACTTACTTACGAGGCTGAGACAGGAGGATCACAGGTTCAAGGCCAACCTAAACAGTTTAGCAAGACCCTCCACAACTACACAAGACCTGGTCTGAAAGTTTTAAAATTAGTCAGGCATAGTGGTGCACACTTGTAATCCCAGGATTCGGGAGGCTGAGACAGGAGGATCACAGGTTCATTGACAGCCTCAGGTACTTAGTGAGGCCCTTTGCAACTCAGTGAGACCCAGTTTCGAAATAAGTAAATAAAATTGGGCCAGGGGTTTACCTCAGAGGTAGAATGCCCCTAGGTTCAATCCTTAGTACCAATAAATAAATAAATAAATAAATAAATAAATAAATAAATAAAAATAGAGCTGGGGGTGTAGCTCGAAGGTAGAATGCCCCTGGGGTTCGAACCTTTGTACCTAAAGGAAAAAAAAAAAAAAAGATATGTTCAAAGCAGAATTCCTGTAATAGAAAGAACCGAGGTGACCCACTAACAATTTTTTTTTGGGTGGCGGGTCTGGGGATGGAACTCAGGGGAATTTAACCTCCAACCTACACCCCCTGCCCTATTTTTTATTTATTATTTGAAACCGGGTCTCACTGAGTTGCAGAGGGCCTCACTAAGTAGCTGAGGCTGTCTGAGAACCGCGATTACTCCAGTCTCAGCCTCCCGAATGCTGAGATTATGAGCATGTGCCACCACACCTGGTTGACAAAAAAAAAATTAACTCTTGGTGTATTAGTGCAATTAATTTCTATCTATTCAGCTGTTAAAATAAATGAACTACAGCAATACCCATGAACGTGAATCAATCTCAAAATTTATGGCAAGTATAAGGGTAACTTATATAATGTAAATGATATGCATACGGAGTTCAAAACATGCGGAGCAGCCTGAGGGTGGTGCTGGCCTGTAGTCACTGGGAGACTGAAACCAGAGGACTGCAGATTTAGTCAGCCTCAGTGACCTAGGGAGGCTCTCAGTGAGACTGTTTCAAAATAAACAATAAAATAGGACTGAGGGTATAGTCCAGAAATAGAAGGCCCCTGGGTTCCAGCCCCAGTACCACAAAAAAAAAAAAAAAAAAAAAAAGACAGGCATGGTGGCACACACTTGTAATCCCCCAGAATTTGGGAGGCTGAGATGGGAGGATGGTGGTTCCCGGCCAGCCTCAGCTACTTAGTGAGGCCCTTTGAAACTCAGTGAGACCCGGTTTCAAAATAAAGAATAAAAAATAGGGCTGGAGGTAGCTCAGATATAGACTGCCAGTGGGTTCCATCCCCAGTACCACAAAAAATATAAAATATAAAATATAAATAAATAAATAAATAAATAAGTTTAGCCGGGCATGGTGGCACACGCTTGTAATCCCAGCATTTGGGAGGCTGAGACAGAAGGATTGTGGTTCACAGAGAGCCTCAGCTACTTGGGCCCTTTGCAACTCAGTGAGACCCTGCTTCAAATAAAAAATAAAATATAGGGCTGGTAGTATAGCAAGGAGGTAGAATGCCCCTGGGTTCAATCCCCAGTACCACACACACACACACACACACACACACACACACACACACACAAAAGAGGGCAGGAGGTAAAGATCAGAAGTAGAATGTTCCTGGGTTTACTGCCCACTAAGAAAATAAATAAATAAATAATGAAAAGCAAGAAGATGAACACAAACTTTAAGACAGTAATTGCTTCTGTGTAAGAAGCAGAAGGTTAAACTAGGCATGGTGGTGCACGCTTGTAATCCCAGCATTAGGAAGGCTGAGAACGGAGGATCACGGTTCCCGGACAGCCTCAGATACTTAGTGAGGCCCTCTGCAACTCAGTGAGAGCCTGTTTCAAAATAAAGAATAAAAAATAAAGCAGGGGGTGTAACTTGGAGGTAGAATGCCCCTGGGTTCCATCCCCAGTCTCAAATAATAATAATAATAATAATAATAATAATAATAATAATAATAATAATAATCTGAGAGATCCTGGGGATTTCAAAAGTACTGGTAATAATGTACTTCTTAAAGTAGACCAGTAGACCATTACTGGGTGTTCAGAATATAGATGTCCCATGTCTGTCTGTCTCTCTCCCTCTCCCTCCCCCTCGTTCTTTCTTTCTGTGCTAAAATTGAATCCAGGGGCATTATACCTCTGAGTTACATCCCAGCACTAATTTTTTTTTTTTTTTAATTTGGAAACAAGATCTGGCTAAATTGCAAAGAGCCTCACTAAGTTCTGAGGCTGGCTTCAAACCTGTGATCTTCCTGTCTCAACCTCCCAAGACCGAGATTATAGGGGTGAACCACTAGGCTCAGCTCAAATGTCCATTTTATTGCTACGCTTTAAAACTTCCCATAATCCAGGTGAGGAGGTAAAAAGGAAGTAGGCAGATAGGGAAGAGGCTTCGGTAGAAAAAAACTTAATTTCCTGAGGGGCAACGAATACTAATTAACTTCCAAGGCTCCTAAAAGAGATCAGCTCTTCCAAGCTTCACAAAACCATCTGTTTACAAATCAACAAACCCAGGAGACATCACTGGAGCAAGTCAGATACTCCTACTGAAAGGAGACCCCTCAAAGGACATGCAAATACCCTATGCAAATTCCAAGAGCTGCTTCCCAGACTCCAAGTAACAGAGGACATGGAGACATATATAAACCCCTAGACCAGCCACCAGGACGGTTACCCACTCTGGGAACCCCTCCCCATTGGGGAGCTTTTCTCTCTCTCTTACAGGTCGTGTTAGTTTTGAGAGAAGGTAGAATGCAATTGAAGGCACTTGGCCAGGGCTACACTCGGTTAGTGACCTGAAGGCCTCCGCTGGACATCAAGGTCGACCAGGGCCCCTAGGGGTGACCTGCACGTCCTTTCTGGCAGATCGCGTGGACTTTGGGAGAAAGCAGCTTGCAACTGAAGGCACTTGGCCCGGGCTACACTCAGGTAGTGACCTGAGGGCAGTTGCTGGACATCAAAAGTTCTGACAGCCCTTAGGGATGTTTGGCCACTTTTCCCTATTCCCTGCTGCTCCCAATAAACCTTTTACTCCCCCTTCCTGACATCTGCAGGTGTCATTCTTCGCTCACTGCAGACAAGAATCCGGTACAGAAACGCCGGGTTTCTTCTCAAGAAACCCTGTTTCACAGGCATGGTTGCACACACCTGCAATCTCAGGACTTAGGAGGCTATGACAGGAGGACCATTGGTTCAAGACCAGCCTCAGCAGGTGGTGGTCCAGGCTTGTAATCCCAGCATTCGGGAGGCTGAGACAGGAGGATTGCGGTTTGCGAACAGCCCCAGCTACTTAGTGAGGCCCTCTGCAACTCAGTGAGACCCTGTTTCAAAATAAAGAATAAAAAAGAGGGCTGGAGTTGGAGCTTGGAGGTATAATTACCATGGGGATCCATCCCCAGTACCTCAAAAATAATAAATAAAAAATAAAGGCCAGGCGTGGTGGCGCACACTTGTAATCCCCGCGCTTGGGAGGCGGAGACAGGAGGATCGCGCAGGTTCGAAGCCAGCCGCGGGTGCTGGCTTAGGAGACCCTGTTTCAAAATAAAAATGTAAAAATAGGTCTGGGAGTGTATCCCAGAGGTAGAAGGGCTTCCAGGAACCCCAGTACCACCAAAAATAAATAAATAAATAATAAAATAAAAATAAAAATAAAAATAGGGATGGGGTATAGCTTGAAGGTATAATACCCCTGGGTTCAATCCCCAGTACCAAGGAAAAAAGAAAAAACCTTCCATAAGTCTAAGTCTTCTTCCTTCCTTACTGAAAACAGTAAAAACACAGTAAAGCAAAATTTTATTCACTTAATTCCTTCAAAGATACTGTTTTGAGACCAACTGAATGGCAACTATTAATAATACTAGTCATATCTAGGATCAGTAAAGATACAATTAAAAAAAAAAAGATCTGTTGCTGTTGGGGAGAGTGTACATTTTCAAAAGTATTTTTGGAAGTTACTGGGCAATATTAATTAGGAGAGTTTGCAAATTTTGCAAATCCTTTGACCCAGAATTCCACACTTAAGAATAAACTCTGTAGCCGGGCGTGGTGGTGCACGCTTGTAATCCCAGCTTGTAATCCCAGCATTCGGTAGACTGAGACAGGAGGATTGTGGTTCGAGGACAGCCTCAGCTACTTAGCGAGGCACTTCGCAACTCAGTGAGACTGTTTCAAAAATAAAGAATAGCTGGGCGTGGTGGCGCACGCTTGTAATCCCAGGATCACGCTGGTTCGAAGCCAGCCTTGCTGGCTTAAGAGACCCTGTTTCCACATAAAAAGGTAAAAAAAAATAGGTATGGGAGTGTAGCCCGTGGGAGTGTATCCTGGAGGTAGAAGGGCTTCCAGGAACCCCAGTACCACCAATAAATGAAAGAAAGAAAGAAAGAAAGAAAGAAAGAAAGAAAGAAAGAAAGAAAGAAGAGAGAAAGAAAGAAAGAAATTAGGGCTGAGGGTTGTTGGGGAGAGTGTAGAATGCCCCTGGGTTCCAACTCCAGTACCATAAAAAAAAAATCCATGCACATTTTCCCTAAAGATATATGTGAAAATTTGTTGCCTGCTATACTATTTATAATGCTTAAGAACCGGAAGCTGAGCGTGGTGGTGCACACCTATAATCCCAGTACTTGGAGGCGGAGACAGGAGCTTCCCAAGTTTGAGGCCAGCCTCCGCAGTGCAGCAAGACTTTGAGCAACCCTGATCCTTGAGCAAGCCACTCACTCTGTCTGGCCTCGGTTTTTTGTCTGTGCGCGGAGGAGACCACACGCATCCTGCTCACATGTCAGCGGGGCCGGCAGATGTGCAGGAACATCCAGCAAGTTCTTTGAAAACCGTAAATCACTTCACATGGGTGAGCAGGCATTCCTCTCCCAAGCCGGGCTGGAAAGCTAGCCAGGAGGAGGGCGGTGCAGTGAACTGTCCGGATGGGCTCGGTGGAAACTCCAGGACTCCCTGGCAGAGAGTGCGGTCTACAAGGCCACAGACCTCGCGGCCGCCCTAACCCGAGCCAAGGAGGGCAGACCTGGGCTCCTCTGCGACTGCTGCTGGTTCCCTAGAGCTTTAGAAGCACCCCAAGCTTGGCGAGGTGGCGCACGCATGTCATCCTAGTATTCGGGAGGCTAAGACGGGGGATCGCGGGTTCGTAGCCAGCCTCAGCAACTTGCCAGGCCCTCAGGAACTTAGTGAGACCCTGTTTCAAAATAAAGACTAAGCTGGGCGTGGTGGCGCGCACTTGGAACCCAGCACTTGGGAGGCAGGAGGATCACAGGTTCGAAGTCAGCCTCAGCTAATTAGCAAGGCCCCTCGCAACTCAGTGAGACCCTGTTTAAAAAACTAAAAAAAGACTAAAAACTAGGGCTGGGGGTGGAACTTGGAGGTAGAATGCCCCCTGGGTTTTATCCCCAGTACCACAAAAAAGAAAACAAAAAGTAAAAAATAAAATAAGGCTGAGGGTGTAGCTCAGAGGTAGAAAGCATCTGGGTTCAACCTTCAGCACCACTAAACAAACAAACAAACAAACAAACAAACAAATGTACTAGTATTGGGAAGAGGCTTCAAAATGTATTAATGTACCAGTATTGGGAAAGACTTCCAATTTAAAAAATATATCTTGGTAGTAAAGTAAGCCAGGAGTGTCAGGGAAAAGGGCCTTTTTACATTTCTAAGGAGAAGTAAAGAAAACCCGCCAGGAATGTCAGGGAAAAGGGCCTTTTTACATTTCTAAGGAGAAGTAAAGAAAACCCGGAGTGCCAGGGAAAAGGGCCTCTTTACATTTCTAAAGAGAGACAAACTGCCTCAAGGATGGGAGGAAATCCCAGATCCTGGAGAAGCAACTTAACACATCTTGGGAGGGTAGCAAAAGGTGTGGGGTCTGTGCTGGAGACAGGGCTGCCCCCCTGCCTCCGAGGGGAGGATCCCGCTGGGATGGAGACAGCAGAAAACTGGGCTAGAGATAGGGCGGCACATCTACATATCACAGACCTGCCGCAGACTTGGTGGGATAAGAACACTCAGCATGCCGGGTCTTTTGGTGAATTCATTCGAGTCACCCCCAATGGCAGGGGGCTTTAACTGTCTTCTGTATTTCTATGTTTTTAATAAACGTCTTTAAATCTTCAGCAAGAGCCGGGCGTGGTGGCATATGCTTGTAATCCCAGTGCTTAGGAGGCTGAGACAGGAGGATCTCACAGGTTCGAAGCCAGCCTCAGCTACTTAGTGAGGCTCTCAGCAACTTAGTGAGACCCTGTTTCCAAAATATAAAAAAGGTCTGGGAGTATAGCCCGGAGGTAGAAAGCCCCTGGGTTCCACCACCAGTACCACAAAAAAATAAATAAATAAATAAAATCTTCAGTAAGTGTCCGAGCTATGTTCACCTATCCTTAGCTCAGGACAAGAACCTGCGGTTTTTCTGTTTGTGTGGTTGTGTTGGGAGAATTATCTCTCCCCTCACACACCACAACATATTTCACCGTAACACAAATATTCATACCTACATAAAATAGGAGCATATCTATAATCCTAGTAATTGGGAGGCTGAGGCAGGAGGATGGCAAGGTCTGAAAGCTAGCCTTAGCAATTTAGAAATAGTAAGACCCTGTTTCCAAATTAAAAAAAAAATAAACTGGGGGTATAGCTTAGAGGTAGAATGCCTCTGGGTTCAATGCCCAGCACCACAAAAATAAAATTAAAATATAATAAAATAGGGTTGAAGTGTAGCTTGGAGGCAGAATGCCTCTAGGTTCAATACCCAATACCACCCACAAAATAATAATAATAATAATAATAATAATAATAATAATAATAAATAAAAAAATAGGGCTAGGGGTGTAGTTCAGAGGAAACACCTTTAGGCTCAATCCCCAGTACCACCACCACCATAAACAAAAGCCCCCAAAAGTGTCTGGCAGGGGGACTCCCAGGGACTCTGAAGAAGGATGAAAAGCAGAACCTTCTTCTCTAGGGAAAAGCTGGGCTAATCACAAGGCAAGCAGCCTCTAACCTCATAAACACTCCTGGGGAGAAGCCCAGCTACCTCCAAATTACAGACAGCCTCTCGCCCTGTTCAAACACGTCCCTGGGGGTGACTCACTCCTCAGAGCAGGAGGGGTGAACAGGAGCGGAGGACTTGGAGGACTTGGAGATCAGAGCTCGGGAGCAGCTCAGATAGGAGATAAACAGGAGGCCCCAGGGAGATAAACAGGACGCCCGCCCCGGGGGTTCTCACACCCCAGGAAAAGGATCCTTGGGAAAAGCCCCACTCCCTATACAGGCTCTGCAAAGGTTCTTCTGTGTGTGTGTGTGTGTGTGTGTGTGTGTGTGTGTGTGGTGCTGGGGATGGAACCCAGGGGCATTCTAACTCCCAGCTACACCTCCAGCCCGATTTTTAATTTTTTAATTTTTAATTGGAAACAGGGTCTTGCTAGGGTTGATGAGTCTCACTACTTGATGAAGTTGGCCTCAAACCTGTGATCCTCCTGTCTCAGCCTCCCAGGTACTGGGGTTATAGGCATGCGCCACCCTACCCGGCTGGAAATCAGCATTCTTTACATTTTCACTGTACCTGTACCCCACTGATCTAATACTCTGTCTCTTGACCTTGTGCCCTCTCCAGCCTCAAACATACAGGGCAGAACAAGCTGCTGCAAAAGCAGCCACCTCAGTTTACCCATCTGGGAAGTGGGGATTGCCATCCCTCACAAGAACCAGGAAGAGCAAAGCCCTGGAAGCCACCAAAGAGGGCCCGATTCACAGCTGGGCGCCCACCCGACCCAGGAGTGGACTCCCGGCCCACCTGCTTATCTGGTCCTAGCTCGGTCTTCTGCAGCCTTCTCTGGGCCAGAGAGGGCCCTTTGTTAACTGGGACACAAAAACCACTCCCTTTCTTTCTCAGATTACCCAACAAAACCAGTGTGGGCTTTTTTTCTGACTACCTGCACGGAGGCCTGGGCTGGACAAAGCTCTCCGCAGCGGCCCCAGTGACTGGGAGGTGAGGAGAAGAGAAGAGATCGCACCCGGGCATTTCTTCTCATTGCCTGAGCCTCCCCTGGCAGTGATCAAGTGGCTGTGCAGAGGGAGGCCCTTCCTCGACCCAGCTCTGCAGACGCCCTGTGGCAGAGCCAGCTCTCCAGGACACCTGCCCAGGGCCCAGCTTGGAATGAAGGGGTAAGTTCCCGAGGCTCCTCCGTCAAAGGGCAGGCGGAAGCACTCTACTTCTGCAATCTCAGAAAACTTACTTTGTGATGGGATGTGTGTGTGTGTGTGGGGGGGTGTGCTAGGGACTAAACCCAAGAGCATTCTACCTCTGAGCTACACCCCAGTCCTTTTTTTTGTTTTGTTTTCTCTTTTGTGGTGCAGGGTATGGAATCCAGAGGCTTTCCACCTTCGGGCTATACTCCCAGACCTATTTTATTTGGAAACAGGGTCTAAGTTGCTAAGAGCCTCACTAAGTAGCTGAGGCTGGCTTCGAACCTGTTACGGTGAAATATGTTCGGTGTGAAGGGAGAAATAATTCCCCCAACACAACCACACAAAGATAAAAAAAAAAGCGTGGGTTCTTGTCCTGAGCTAAGGATAAATATACATAACTCGGACACTTGCTGAACATTTTAAAGAAGTTATTAAAAAGATAGAAATATAGAAAATAGTTAAAGCCCCAGCCCCATGCCATTCAGAAATGGCATGGGGGGGGCAATTTGAAGAATACACCCAAAGTCCCTGCATGCTGGGACTTTGAGTGTCCCAGCATCAGGTCCTTTGAGTGTTCTTATCCTGACAAAGTCTGCCGCAGGTCCTTTGATATGTAGATCTGCTGCCCTATCTGCTCTGAGGCTGGGGGGCAGCCCTGTCTCCAGCACAGACCTCCACACCTTTTGCTACCCTCCCAAGATGTGTTAAGTTGCTTCTCCAGGATCTGGGATTTCCTCCCATCCTTGAGGCAGTTTGTCTCTCTTTAGAAATGTAAAGAGGCCCTTTTCCCTGGCACTCCGGGTTTTCTTTACTTCTCCTTAGAAATGTAAAAAGGCCCTTTTCCCTGACACTCCTGGCTTTCTTTACTACCAAGATATATTTTTTAAATTGGAAGTCTTTCCCAATACTGGTACAGAACCTGCACAATCCTCCTATCTCAGCCTCCCAAGTACTGGGATTACAAGTGTGCGTCACCACGCCCAGCTCACCCCAGCCCTTTTTATTTTATTTTATTTTTTAAATGTTAAAACAGAGTCTCTTGAGCCAGTCATGGTGGCACACATACTAATCCCATTATTTGGGAGGCTGAGACAGGAGAATTGTGGCTCACGGACAGCCTCAGCTACTTAGTGAGGCCCTTTGCAACTCAGTGAGACCTGGTTTCAAAATAAAGAATAAAAAATAGGGCTGGGTGTGTAGCTGCGAGTGTAGCTCAGAGGTAGAATGCCCCTGGGTTCCATCCCCAGTACTGAGAAGAAAAAAAACAGTGTCTCTCTAGGATACTGAGGTCTCCCTAAATTGCTGAGGCTGGCCTTGAACCTGTGATCCTCCTGTCTCAGCCTCCCAAGTATTGGGATTACCTGCATGTACCACCACGCCCAGCTACTTTGTGATTTTGGCTTTGTGCCCAGATTCCAGGAAACCATTTCCCTTTTATTCCTTCATCCAGGCATCCCCACCCTACCCCATCCCAGGTTCTCTTCCTGCCCCTCCCGCCTGGTTTAAGTCTGGGCCGCCAGTGGTGTTGGCACATTCTTCTTCCCGCATCTAAACCTGCCCACCCCAGGAAAAAAGGTATTTCCCAAGCCTCTGCACTGTGACCCACAGAGGCACGTACCATAATTACCAGCAGGCCAGGAGGCCTGTCCCACTTGATCTGAGCACATCTGTCTGGAACCGAAACCATCTACGTGCACACCCCCTCCACCCTGCAGAAATCCCAGCAATGCTGGTGCCAAATGACTGACGATTAGGTAACCTCCTCTCCCCATCCGCCCCACCCTCCACAGGCAAAAGCCCAGCATTCCTCAAATTCCTGGCAGGCTTGGTGCTGGAATGGGCTGCAGGAATGGGCTGCAGAAATCCCACGGGGCCCGAAATTAAGAACCTGGCAAAGGACACGGGAGATGGATTGGTGTGAACGGAAATGTAAGGGCTGAGGCCGGCCAGCCTCGCAGCTCTAGGAGACAGTCACCAAACTTGAAAGGTCTCTCCTCCCAGGACTTTCTTCCCCACCCTGGTGTCGCACATCACACATCCAGGACCTCCACCGTCTGTGTGCGGTACTGGGGATAGGACCCAGGGGCATTCTACCTCTGAGCTACACCCCAGGCCTACTTTTTAGTCTTTATTTTGAAAGAGGGTCTCACTGAGTTGCAAAGGGCCTCACTAAGTAGCTGAGGTGGGCTGCAAACCTTACTCTTTTTAAAAGTGTCTCAGAACTCTAAAAAAAAAATAGAGCTGGGTGTGGTGGCGCATGCTTGTAATCCCTGCGCTTGGGAGGCGGAGACAGGAGGATTGCACTGGTTCGAAGCCAGCCACGCTGGCTTAAGAGATCCTATTTCCAAATAAAAGTATAAAAATAGGTCTGGGAGTGTAGCCCGGAGGTAGAAGGGCTTCCAGAAACCCCAGTACCACAAAAAAAAAAAAAAAAAAAACATTCTGGCCTGCAACTCCACTCTCAGGTGTTTCTCTCCAAGAAGAATAAAAATACATGTGCACACTGGCAAATCTCACTGCCACGGACAGGCCAAGGAGCAGCGGTTAGGGGTAGGATATAGAAGAGAACCTCAAGAGCTGTGTGCATGGTTGTTTTGGTAGTGGTTGGTGGTGGTGGTGGTGCTGGTGGTGTTGTTGTTGTTGTTGGTGGTGGTGGTGGTGGTATGTGTGTGTGTATAACTGGGAACTGAATTCAGGAGTATCCTACTTCCAAGCTACACCATCACACCCTCAGCCCTTTTCATTTATTTATTTTGGTGCTGGAGATCAAACCCAGGGGCATTCTACCTCTGTGCTACACCCCCAGCCCTACTGTAGTTTTTACTTTGAAACATGGCTTCACTAAGTTGCGCAGGCTGGCCTTGAACCTGCGATCCTCCTGTCTCAGCCTGCCAAGTGCTGGGATTACAGGCAGCTCACACATATATGTTGTGCCAGTAATTGGGAATGGCCTAGGAAGATTTGAGAAAGCTCTGATTATTAATATATTTCAAAAATAATTGTGTCAAGATGGCGGCAGACCTGGAGAGAGAAAGGCTTGGCTTTGGTCAGGAAGCAAACAGCTATTGAAACTTTGATTGACTTAGCTACATGTAATTAGCAAGTCAATAGGAGAGAAGAACTAGGCCTTTCTCTAAAGACAGATCTACATGATTGGATGAGCTAAGATGGTAAGAGGGGTCGACCTTCATGAAAGGAGACACCTTGTCACACCTTACTGAGGGAGGTACCTTACAGGGACGTTCACTAGTCAGAGTCTTGCACACAAGATAGAGGTCATGGGTATAAAAGGTTGAGTCCACGTGTGATCCCTTTGGTGTATTCATTTTGAGTCACCCCTCCATGCCAGTCTGGTATGGAGCTGTTCCTGTTCTCTGTATTTCCATCTTTTAATAAACTTCTTTAAATCTTCAGCAACTGTCCAAGCTATGCATATTTATTCTTAGCTTAGGACAAGAACCCGCGGTTTATTTGTTTTTGGTCGTTTGGGGTTTTTGTTATGGGTTGGGGGAAAGTGTGTCCCGGACCCTAGCAGGGGTTCCCGGGGAACAGTTTCCCAAACCATATTCTCCCAATTCATAGCATATGTTTGCACTCTGAATCTCACTATGATGTACAATTGCATATACTAATAAAAGTATACACTGAAGAAAGCTTACACTATACTTCACGGCAGGGTTTTCTTTTTTTTTTTGCAGTATTAGGGGTGGAACCCAGGGGCATTCTACCGCCGAGCTACACCCCCAGCCCTATTTTTTTATTCTTTATTTTGAAACAGGGTTTCACTGAGTTGCAAAGGGCCTCACTGCCGCGAACCTGTATCTTTCTGTCTCAGCCTCCCGAATGCTGGGATTACAAGCGTGCGCCACCACGCCCGGCTACAGCAGGGCTTTTCACAAGAGTCAAAAAGTAGAAATGACCAG
The DNA here is from genome assembly GCF_963383645.1 of Muscardinus avellanarius. Classification (NCBI taxonomy): domain Eukaryota; kingdom Metazoa; phylum Chordata; class Mammalia; order Rodentia; family Gliridae; genus Muscardinus; species Muscardinus avellanarius. Next base: position 117,163,175 of record NC_137788.1, read on the forward strand.
CATGCGCCTTCAATGTGGATGAACCTTAAAAACAGCATGCTGACTGAAAGAAGACAGTCACAAAGGACCATCTACTCCATGATGACGTCCTGTGCAATGTCCAGAACAGCTAAAGCCATAGAGACAGGGAGCGGCCCTCAAGGGGAAGCGGGGAATGACTGCTAATCTGGTGGAATGTCTTTATGAAGTAAAGAGAATCTTCTAAAATACGTTTATGGATGATGACACAACTCTGTAAATGCACTGAAAACCAATGAATTGTGTACTTTATTTATTTAATTTATTTATTTATTTTTGGTGATACTGGGGGTGGAACCCAGAGGCTTTCTACTTCCAGGCTATACTCCCAGACCCATTTTATATTTTATTTGGAAACAAGGTCTCACTAAGTTGCTAAGAGCCTCGCTAAGTAGCTGAGGCTGGCTTCGAACCTGTGCGACCCTCCTGTCTCAGCCTCCCAAGCGCGGGGATTACAAGTATGCGCCACCACGCCCGGCTTGAATTGTGTACTTTAAATAGGTGAATTGTAAACCGGGCATGGTGGCTCACACTTATAACCCCAGTACTTGAGAGGCTGAGACAGGAGGATTGCAGGTTCCTGGCCAGCCTCAGCTACTTAGTGAGACCACTGCAACATAGTAAGACTCTTTCAAAATAAAGAATAAAAAGCTGGGCGTGGTGGCGCATGCTTGTAATCCCAGTACTTGGGAGGCTGAGACAGGAGGATTGCAGGTTCAAAGCCAGCCTCAGCAGCTTAGTGAGGCTCTCGGCAACTTAGTGAGACCCTGTTTCCAAATAAAGTATAAAAATAGATCTGGGGGTATAGCTCGGAGGTAGAAAGCCCCTGGGTTCCACCCCCAGTACCAAAAAAAAAAAAAAGGACTAGGCGTTATCGCTTCGAGGTAGATTGTCTCTGGGTTCGATCCCTAGTACTGCAAAAGAAAAAAGAAAAAAAAAATTAAAAAGAGCTGAGGGGTGCAGTTCTGAGGTAGGACACCTCTGGGTTTAATCCCTAATAGGAATATACAAAATACAGAAGGAAGGCGGGGAGGAAGAGAGGGAGGGAGGGGAAGGGGGCCCAGAGAGGGACGCTAACACAGAAACTCACACCAGCACCCCATGAAGACCAGTGCCTCCTGAGTCAGGACGAGGCACAGTCAGTCGGGGTCTTCACCCCGAGTCTATCCACAGCCCCTCTCACCCTGGGGACCCTCCACTGGCAGATGGACCAGGATCATCCGGAAAGCAGCACAGAATAAATAATAAATACACGTCGACATCACGCGAAGGCACAAACCTTGACCAAGCTCCAGGTGTCCCCTCCATCCCTTGGCCAGGCTGCTCGGAGGAGGTGAACAGCCCAGCCCAGGCCAGCCACAGAGACGATGGCTGCCACTGAGCACCTGCCATGCTTAACGCTCCACAGCGGAAAACAAGTGTGCGCCACCACGCCCAGCATTGGTCTCCAGTTTTGGGTTTTTTTTTTTTTTTTTTTTTTGGTGGTACTGGGGGTGGAACCCAGAGGCTTTCTATCTCTGGGCTATACTCCCAGACCTTTTTTTATATTTTATTTGGAAACAGGGTCTCACTAAGTTGCTGAGAGCCTCACTAAGTAGCTGAGGCTGGCTTCGAACCTGTGCGATCCTCCTTTCTCAGCCTCCCAAGCGCTGAGATTACAAGCCTGCGCCACCACGCCCGGCTGGTCTCCAGTTTTGAAAAACACTGGCTTCTTGTACCTGCCGCATTTATGTGCAACAATCAAAACAGTCCAGAGACTGAATTAACCACATTTTCGTGCCCATGTATGAAACACACAGACACAAGCCTGGAAGGTGAGGCCAACAAGAGTTCCAGCATCCTAACTTCCACTAGAGTCCACCGCCTACCCCAGAGAAAATACCTGTTCATTTCTGCACCCACTATGCACACACTGAGCCCTTGTTCGCTGGTATGAGCACATGACGGATTACTAGGGACGTCCAGAGTCATAAATTCTAACTGCAAGCTGGCTCAGAAAAAAGGAATCTCGGACAATGCCTGTCTCCTGACAGATTGTTTACCATCACCTCCCCTTCCTTAACAGACCGAGGATGTCTCCAAGGTCACACTGGGCAATGGTTATTTCATTCCCAGCTTTGGTGTAAAATGAGTCTTATATTCAGCCTAGAAAAAGGAAAATGTATAGTCCCCCCTTGTTCTAGAGGTCTCTGGTTAGCTTCAGATAGAACTATGGCTGGAGACTGAGTTCCTTCTATTCTCCTACCTATTCTTAGCAAACAAGAAGTGAAAACATCAAGAGGGTGACAATTCGTTCTCCACATTGCCAATGTCATGATCTTAGACTTCTTTCTGGATCTTTCAAACAAAAAGAAACCCAAACACCCCTCTCCTTTATTTTATACCTCTCCCCCCTACCTCAACCATTCCAAAACAGCAAGAGCAGGCCTTGGGACCAGACACAATAGGGGATGGGTTTTTTTCCATCTCTTCAACATCCCATAGCGAGGGCTGGGGGTCTGGGGTTGGCTCTAGCAAGACTTGTAATGTGGCAGAAACACTCATAAGCCTGGACGGAAACAGCACAGGGTCGTGAACAGAATTAAAAGATCATTGGTACTCTGAACTTTGAATGGGCACCTATTCTAAAAATATTATTTGGAGACGCGCCCTGAGCTCTACCTCGGGGGCATGCTGAGACAGGCAGAGAGAGGGGTAAGGGAATCAGATGGGGAGGGGGAGATACAACCCCCCATCCTCTTGGCTTCCCTTTCGCTCTCACTACATCTTAGAAATCGACAAGAGTGCACCACCTCTATGCGGGGTTAGCCTCTCCAGCAAAGCCTAGAAATACTGAGCTATAAATTATCCCCCTTTGCCTCTGGAGAAGAAAAATCCTCTGGTCAGCCGGGGTGGGGTGGGGTACGGGGCTCGAGAGCGAGGGGAGCGGGGCAGACAGGTTTGCACTGGAGACCGCCCCCTCCCTCCCCAGCCTTCGCCGGGTCCAGAAGCCCTCGCGGGAGTCCCTTCCCTTCGCAGCCCAGGTCCTGCATCCCCTTCATCCACTTGACCTGGGCTTGGCTGCTGGAGACAAGCCAAACCGACACACCGGCCCAGGAAGCTATCAGTTGGCCGGCTGGGGGAGGGGAGCAGGAGAATACAAGAACGGAGATGACCGCCAGGTGGAAAGCTCTGTCCCTCTTGACGAAAGGTAAAGTCCCTAGCCAATCTCGGAGTAATCTGAGCCCACCGCTCCCCACCCTCCATTCCGAGCCCTAGCATTTCACCTTCTAGACCTTTTTCTTGTCACCGACTCAAAGCGTCACAAAATTCTTGGAAGGGCCTCAGAGGTCACCAGAACCCACAGAAAAGCCCACTCCGCCTCGGCGGGACACGGTGTCCAAAACGGCGCGGGGACCAGACCCTGGAGCTCCTTCTCCTGCAGCCCACTCTAGCCGCCCCGCAGGACGCCTGAGTATTGTGCCCTGTGACCCAAGCGAGGGCCACCGGCGCCCAGACCCAGGCAGAAGCCGCAACGTCCTCCCAGAGGGCAGGGACGCCCCGGCCATGCAGGGCTCAGGTCCTCAGCCCGCGCCCCCCGCCGCCCGCCGCCGGGCAGAGGAAGAAAGGGAGCCCGGCGCCGCCGAGGGCTGGCCGCACCTGGTCCGGCACCAGGTGATGTAAGCGAACTCAGCACGGGGCAAGGGAGGGGCGGAACTGGAAACCCAGGAAACCCAGCGGGGGAGGCGGCCTGGGCGCCTTTTCTTACCACGGTCTGGCCCTCCGGGTGCGCGTCCACCAAGGTAGACCAGTCCCGCGCCCCGTTCATCCTCTTCCCGCGAGGGCAGCGGCGCGGGCCGACCCTCTCCTCAGCCGGCCGGCGCCTATCGGGCGGGCGCGCGCGGATCCGCCCCCTTATATAGGCGCGTCGGGGGCGGGCTGAAGGCAGGCCGCGCCCTAGAACGCTGTCCACCAATGAGCGAGCGAAATCGTAAAGTGGGCGGGTCCAAGAGGCCTCAAGGCACGCCCATCGGCTCTCGCTCAGATTTACACAAAGGCGGGGCTTAGAGGTGATTTGGGGCTGCTTAACTGAGTAGTTTTGTCTAGGGCCTGTGCTTGTACCTAAGTATTTTTCATTCATTAGTCTAGTCTCCTTTTACCTCTTCAAGATCTGTGTTGGCCAGAAAAACTCACCCTACATGTCTCTCTATAGAGGACGAAGAGTTGGAACCTGCACAAACTTCCATATATTCTTCCTTCCCCGTGTATCATGGCCTGTAGGCTTTGTACAGCTGAGTAAATCTTTCCTCTGCAGTAGAAAGACAGGTACCGAGGGCCAGCTCACTCAGACTAGCCTAAGCCAGTCTGGCAGGTGCCCTTCCCTGGCAAGACGCCCAGGCCAACGTCAAAGCCAGCTAGGCTCTGGGTGGGGCTTGTTTTGCAAAAGCTATTATGCCAAAGCTACCCTTATACGGTGTGAAGAGGCGGGACACATTGCCTTAAAAGGAATTCGTATTTTAAAGAAAGTATGAGTCTACACTCCTCCAGTGGTATTTACTCCCCAAGTCTAGGCCGGGATCTTGAGGGCTTAGAAGAAAGAGGGTCCAAACAGGACCCCAAAGTTTCTTCCCAGCCCAACTGCTCTGTGCAGATGCTGTCCCCTGGTCTGAGGTCCACATGGAGAGCAGGCAGGATCCGTCTGGAGGAGGTCCGGCCCACTCTTAAGTAGGAAGCACCCCATATCTGGCAATAGATTATGGCGGATGGCTAGCTCCCTCTCCAAGCCAACACAAGGGCAGGGATGGCAGAAACTTCTCTACCTTGCAGCTAAGGACTGGGTCCTATGCCAGCAGGGAATGGCATGGTGGCACACACCTGTAATCCCAGGACCTGGGAGGCTGAGACAAGAGGATTGAAGGTTCCCAGCCTGCCTTAGCAACTTAGCAAGACTCTGTTTCAAAATTTAAAAATAAAATAGGGTTGAGTGTGAAGTTCACACATAGATGCCCCTGGGTTCCAAACCCCAGTACACACACACACACACACACACACACACACACACAACTGGGAGTAGCTCAGAGGTAGAATGCTCCTGGGCTCAGTCCCCATCACGAAACATAAAAAAAAAAAAAAATAATGGATGAGTGGGGCATAGTGGCTCATGCTTGTAATCCCAATACTTGGCAGATTGAGATTGAGACAGGATTGTGTGTATGCATTGTGTGTGTGCAGTGTGTGTGTGTGTGTGTGTGTGTGTGTGTGTGTGTGCTGGGGTTTCGAAGACAGCCTCAGCAAAATAGTGAGACTCTTATTAACCTAGTGAGACCCTGTTTCAAAATAAAGATGGGAGTCAGCCATGGTGGCGCACACTCATAATCCCAGTATTTGGGAGACTGAGACAGAAGGATTCCGGGTTCGTGGATAGCTCAGCTACTCAGTGAGGCCCTTTGCAACTCAGTGAGACCTTGTTTCAGAGTAAAGAATAAAAAATAGGGCTGGGGGTGTAGCTTGGAGGTAAATGACCCTGAGTTCCATCCCCAGTACTACAAAAAAAATAAAATGAAGTAATAAAATAAGATGGGGCTGGGGCTGGAGGTATAACTCCCAGGTAGAATTCCCCTGGGTTCAATCCCCAGTAAACACACACACACACACACACACACACACACACACACACACACACACACACACAGAGCATGTGCCTGGTAACTGAATGCTAGGAATATCTAATACACAATGGAATAAAACCCAGTTCTGGTCTGTTCCCTTCTATCCTTCAAAGAAGGATTTTTGGTTTGTTTGGTCTTGGTTTTTTTATTTTTTATTTTTTTCTATTCCCAGAAGGTTATTCAGGAGAGAGAAAAAAGTGCTATAAATACTTTCAAGTTTTCTAGGTCCTATGTGATCTATAATAAAGGACACCCAAGAGATGAGGTGAAGAATATACTCCAGCTTCAGCCTTTAAACTATTCGACAGTTAAAACAACTTCAACCTGGGAATGGTCGCAAACGCTTGTAATCCCAGTGCTTGGGAGTCTGACACAGGAGGATCGCAGGTTCACAGCCAGCCTCAGCTACTTAGTGAGGCCTTCCACAACTTTTTTTTTTTTTTTTTTTTTCGGGTCTGGGGCTGGAACCCAGGGGCATTTGACCTCTGAGCTACACCCCCTGCCCTATTTTTTATTCTTTATTTTGAAACCGAGTCTCACTGAGTTGCAGAGGGCCTCACTAAGTAGCTGAAGCTGTCCACGAACCACGATCCTCCAGGTCTCAGCCTCTCAAATGCTGGGATTACAAGCATGTGCCACCACGCCTGGCGCGACAACTTTCGTTTCAAAAATTAAGACAAAAAAATGGGTTGGAGGTGTAGCTTGGAGATAGAATGCCCCTGGGTTCAATCCCCAGTACCACAAAAATAAATAATAAACATAAATAAAACAACTTCACGCCCAACATGGTGATGTACACTTATAATCTCAGTATTTAAGAGGCTGAAAAAGGAGGATTATAGGTTCAAGACCAGCCTCAGAAACTTATTTTGAAACCGGGTCTCACTGAGTTGCAGAGGGCCTCACTAAGTAGCTGAGGCTGTCTGCGAACTGCAATCCTTCAGTCTCAGCCTCTCAAATGCTGGGATTACAAGAGTGTGCCACCATGCCTGGCCAGACCTATTTTTTATTTATTTAATAGGGTCTCACTAAGTTGCAGAGGGCCTCACTAAGTAGCTGAGGCTGTCTGTGAGCCACGAGTCTCCCATCTCAGCCTCCTGAATGCTAGGATTACAAGCATGCGCCACCATACCCGGCTTGATGCACACTTTTAATCCCAGCATTTGGGAGGCTGAGACTGGAGGATCGCGGTTCACGGACAGCTACTTAGTGAGGCCCTCTATAATTTAGTGAGACCCTGTTTCAAAATAAAGAATTGAGCCGGGCGTGGTGGCGCACGCTTGTAATCCCTGCGCTTGGGAGGCAGAGACAGGAGGATCGCGCAGGTTCGAAGCCAGCTGCGCGCGTTGGCTTAGGATACCCTGTTTCCAAATAAAAATGTAAAAATAGGTCTGGGAGTGTAGCCCGGAGGTAGAAGGGCTTCCAGGAACCCTAGTACCACCAAAAAACAAAACAAAACAAAACAAAGAATTGAAAATAGGGCAGGGGGTGTACTTGGAGGCCGAATGCCCCTGGGTTTCATCCCCAGACCCGCAAAATGAAAGAAAGAAAAGAAAGAAAGAGAGAAAGAAAGAAAGAAAGAAAGAAAGAATAAAAATAAAGAATAAAAAATAGGGCTGGGAGTGTAGTTCAGAGGTAGAATGCCTACCTGGGTTCCAAGAAAAAGAAAGAAAGAAAGAAAGAAAGAAAGAAAGAAAGAAAGAAAGAAAGAAAGAAAGAAAGAAAGAAAGAAAGAATAAAAATAAAGAATAAAAAATAGGGCTGGGAGTGTAGTTCAGAGGTAGAATGCCTACCTGGGTTCCATCCACAGTACTTAAAAACAAAAACAAAAAAACTTAGAACTCCAAATAAGCCAGGAAAAAGAAGACACAAGACTTCAGTATAGACATATAATTTTAATATTTAATTTAAAATAAAGGCTGGGTTGGATTGGGAGAGTGTGTCTGATTTGCAGAAGAATATAAGAATTTTTTTCTCCTTAAATCATGAAATTACAAGTCATTGTAGAGAAGAGCCATCTTTCACAGGCTCCCAACAGAACCTGCTTTGGAAAGCAGAGAGATGAATCCTCTCCTTTACCTCCTCCCCACAGGGTCGCCCGTCCCCCAAACCCAAAAGAGGGATACGTTTCTCCATTGTCTCTTCCTATCCCCACCAAGAGGCAGCTTCTCCCGCCAGGCAAAGCCCTGAATCAGGGCTGGTTCCTGAGGAAACGAGGCTCCTGGGTTCCCCTCTGTGGCTAGAGAAGCCACAGGGCCTGGGGACCTTGGCTTTTGGGACTTGTATGGGAGCTGCCAGGGTTCCCAAGTGCCACCACCTTATGACCACCCCAGCCGCCAAGGAGGAAGAGAAGGAAGGATGAAGGCCGTGAGCAGGGCCAGGCCCCTGCCACCTTCCCAAAGTCCCTCTCCTGGGGCTCTGTAGCGCAGTCGCTGGGCACAGGGCAGGCTGAGGGCCCCGGCGGGGAAGAGTGTTTCTGGAGAGGTATGAGTGTGTACAGGTTAAAAATATAGGCAAGCAGAGCATCCTTATCTCCTCGCCCTGGCTAAGGCACTGAGTGGAAGGGAGGAAGGGGTGGAATGGGATGTGGGAGAGGGTGAAGACTACAATACAGGGCTGGGAGGGGTGTGGGCCCCCGAAGGGCCCCACAATTGTGCAAAGAGAAACATGTGAGAAGTGGGTGGAGCCACGCCTGCGTGTCCATTACCCAAGATGCCTCCTCACCCTGCTCCAGAGTGGGAGAAAAAGAGGCTGCAGGAATCCAGGGAGCAGAACAGCATCGGGCATTTCCCTGAGCCATAGGGTTAAGGGCTAAAGAAATAAAGCTTTATACACATGGCAGCAGTGATCGCTACGCTTTCCTCGCCGGCCCGCCTCAGTCTATGTATATGCTGACTGTCCTGCCATTGCAAGGACTAGAAGGAGGGGTTGGCGTGGAAGGGAAGCGCTCTGCGGGCCCGGAATGCCCGCTCGTCCTGCGGGGAGGCCAGGTCCACCCAGCAGCTTGCTCCGGGTGCCTTCCTGATCGCCATCACTGAAGCCTTGCCTGTCTTTGGTGTGATAACTGGGTCACCCGCAGGAAGAGGAGCTGAGGCAGGCGGGGCAGAGCTCAGCAGGGCGGGGCAGGGCTGTTCTGGACCCTGAGACGCTAACAGGAGCTGGTCTGAAGGTTGCTCTCCGTAAGTAGCGACGCGATGGACGAGGGGTCGTAGACACTGTCAAACTCCTCATCTGAGCTCAGGCCCTCGTGTTTGAGGGTGGCCTCGGCGGCTGAGCGGGAAGCTTTGCGCCTGAATCAGAAAGAAGATGGCTTAGGTTGCGAGAAGCATTCTTTTCAAGCTACAGGCACAAATTCTTTTTCTTTTTCTTCTTTGCTGTTGTGTTTCCGACCACTGAAATACACCCCTAGCCCAATTTTATTTTTTTGTTTTGAAACAGGGTCTCACTAGGTTGACAAAAGTCTCACTACTTGCTGAGGGAGTCCTTGAACCTGGGACCCTCTTATGCCAACCTCCAGAGGCTGGGATCACAGGCATGTGTCACCACATCCAGCTCTTTTTTTGGTTGTTTTTGTTTTTGTGATACTGAGGATGGAACCCAGGGGCTTTCTACCTCCAAGCTACACTCTCAGACCTATTTTTTATATTTTATTTGGAAACAGGGTCTCACTGAATTGTAGAGAGAATCACCAAGTAGCTAAGTCTGGCTTTGAACCTGTGCAATCCTCCCGCCTCAGCCTCCCAAGTATTGGCGTATACCACCACGCCCATTTTTTTTTTAAATCATGGTGCTATGGAATGAACCCAGAGGCATTCCACTAGGTTGACGAGCGTCTCACTACTTGCTGAGGCTGTCCTCAAACTGTGATCATCCTGTCTCAGCCTGCTAAGTACTGGAATTACAGGCACGCAACACCACGGCTGGCCTGTTTTTGTTTTGTTTGTGTGTTCTACTGGCATTGAACCCAGGGGCATTCTACCTCCAAGCTACACATACAACTCCTTTTATTGTTTTATTGCTTTTTGTTGTTTTTGTTTTGTGTGTGTGTGGTAATAGGGCTGGAACCCAGGGGCTTTTCTACCTCCAGGCTATACTCCCAGTATATATATATTTTTTATATTTTATTTGGAAACGGGATCTCACTAAGTTGCTGGGTCTTGTTAGGTTGCTGAGAGTCTCACTATATTTCTAAGGCCGTCCTCGAACCCATGATCCTCCTGTCTCAGCCTCTCCAGTACTGGGATAATAGGTGTGTGCCACCATGCCCGGCGGAAACGAATTCTTCTGAGGCCTAAACCTACTTGTACCAGTATTGGAAAATGGTTTCAAAATGTGAAAATAAGAAAGCCAGGAGTTTCAGAGGAAAGGGCTGCAGAGGACCCAGGGTGATTAGCAAGAGAAAAGAGGAAACCCAAAAGCCTCGGGTCTTTTACATTTCTAAGAGAAGTGAACTTCCTCACGGTGTGGGGGAATGCCATGAGCCCCCAGGAGATCCCAGACTCAGGCATCAACGAGAGCATTTTAGGGCCTGGTGTCTGTGCTGGAGACAAGGCAGGTCTATGAGAAGGAATCTCTGCATCAAAAGGCCTGCCCTGCCAGGCGTGTGGCGCAGGCTTGTAATCCCCACACTTGGGAGGCGAAGACAGGAGGATCGCACAGGTTCGAAGCTAGCAAGAGACCCTGTTTCCAAATTTTTTTAAAAATGTATAAAATAGGTCTGGGAGTATAGCCCAGAGTTGGAAGAGCTTGCAGGAACCCAGTACCACCAAAAAAAAAAAAAAAAAAAAAAGACCTGCCCTGGAGAAAGGGCAGATCTAGTTGGGTCAGAACACTGGTTATAAAGATATTCTATGCCGGGCGTGGTGGTGCATGCTTGTAATCCCCGCGCTTGGGAGGCTGAGACAGGAGGATCACACAAGTTAGAAGCCAGCCTCAGCTACTTAGTGAGGCTCTCAGCCACTTAGTGAGACCCTGTTTCCAAATAAAATATAAAAAAGGTCTGGGAGTATAGCCCGGAGGTAGAAAGCCTCTGGGTTCCACCCCCAGTACCACCAAAAAAATAAATAAATAAAAATAAAAATAAAGATACTCTATATCCGAAAGACTCGGTGAGTTCTTTTCAAGTAACCCCTATACTATCGCCGGTGTAGGGCTGTATTAATGAATATTCTACCTTTCCACCTTTGTAATAATAAAGTGGCTTAGGCTTGCAGAGTTTGGACTGGAGTTTGCTATACCTAGTTCAGAACAAGAACCCGCGGCTACATCTCTCTCCCCGGAACACCTTCACCACCAGAGCAGTTCTGCAACCATAACACTACTCCCCAGCCCCCCCCCCCATGCCTGGAGATCTGGGGAGATAGAGCACAAGATGGGGGCTGAGATAGAAAGAAATAAACTAAGTGGCTGCCCAGTCCCTTCTGAGAGATCCTCTTCCTGACCCAGCTTGGCAGAGACCACTCCCTGCCGGCTGCCTGCCCCCCAGGAGCAGAGGACAGAAGGGTGGCCCTACCAGGAGTCCTTCTCCAGGGACTTGATCCGGGCCTGGAGCTGCTCGTTGACCTCGTGCTGTTCCTCCAGCTCCCTCTGCGCCTTCTTCCTCAAGCCGTCCAGGCGCTCGATTTCCTCCTCGGCTTCATCCACCTGCCGCTTCAAAGCCTTCACCCTCAGGCTTAGCTGCACCGAAACCAAGGCTGCACATTAGGAAAGCACCGGCTAGCCAGGCATTGGGCGCTCGCTTGTGATCCCAGCATTCGGGAGGCTGAGACCGGAGGATCACGGTTCGCAGACAGCCTCAGGTACTGAGTGAGGCCCTTCTCGACTCAGTGAGACCCTACTTTTTTTTTTTTTTTTTTTTTTTTGGCAGTACTGGGGGTGGAACCCAGGGGCATTCTACCTTCAAGCTACACCCCCAGCCCTATTTTTAATTCTTTATTTTGAAACAGGGTCTCACTGAGTTCCAAAGGGCCTCACTAAGTAGCTGAGGCTGTCCTTGAACCACAATCTTCTGGTCTCAGCCTCCCAAATGCTGGGATTACCAGCATGCGCCACCACACCTAGCTTCAATGAGACCCTATTTCAAAAATAAAAAGACTACAAAATAGGACTGGAGGTGTAGCTTGGAGGTACAATGCTCCTGAGTTCCATCCCCAGTACCAAAAAAAAAAAGAAAAAGAAAAGTACCAGCTATGATGGCCTGGGACCTCTCCTGGAACAGTCTTTTCTTTTCCTCCCCTGCTACTGCTAGGGATTGAACCCAGCAGTGCTCTACCACTGAGCCACCCTGCCAGCCCTTTTGATTTTTTATTTTGAAACTTAGTCTCCCTAAGTGGCCAAGACTGTCTTCGAACCTGCGGTCATCCTGTCTCTCCGATACTGGGATTACAGGCGTGCATCACCATGCCTGACCCTGTTTTCAAATTAAAAATAAATAGAGATGGGGTTGTAGCTTAGAGGTAGAATGCCCCTGAGTTAAATCCCCAGCACCAAACACACATATTCAAAAACACACACAGCCAGGGGTGGTGACATATGGTTGTAATCCCAGTACTTGGAAGGCTGAGACAGGATTATTGCGGTTGGTGGCCAGCCTCAGCTACTTAGTGAAGCTCTCTGCAACTTAGTGAGCCTGTTTTATCTTGTTTATTAATGTGAAGCTTTTATTTGCTATTTTATTTTATTTATTTTTATTATTTGTGTGTGTGTGTGTGTGTGTGTGGTACTGGGGGTGGAACCCAGAGGCTTTCTACCTCCAGGCTATACTCCCAAACCTATTTTATATTTTATTTGGAAACAGGGTCCCACTAAGTTGCTGAGAGCCTCACTAAGTAGCTGAGGCTGGCTTCAAACCTGTGTGATCCTCCTGTCTCAGCCTCCTAAGCACAAGGATTACAGGCATGTGCCACCACACCCAACTAGCCCCTGTTTTAGAATAAAGAACAAAAAATACGGTTGCGGGTGTAGCTCAGAGGTAGAATGCCCTTGGGTTCAATCCCTAGTACTGCAAACACACACACACACACACACACACACACACACACACACACACACGATAACTAAGCTGCTCTAGTCTAGTCCTTTCAATGGAATCTCTTTTCTTTCTTTCTTTCTTTTTTTTTTTTTCTTTTTTCTTTTTTGGTAATGGGTATAGAACTTAGGGGCATTCTAACTCCAAGCTATACTCCCATCCCTACTTGTTTATTTATGTGTGTATTTTTCATGCTGGGGATGGAACCCAGGGGCATTTTACCTCCAAGCTACATCCCAAGACCTAATTTTACTCTTTACTTTGAAACAGGGTCTCACTAAGTTGCAAAGGGCCTCACTAGTAGGCAGCTGGGGCTGGCCATGAATCTGCGATCCTCCTGTCTCAGCCTCCCCAAATATTGGGATTACAAGCGTGCACCACCACACCCAGCTTACTTAATTATTTCTATTTTTACAGGTCTGGGGATGGAACCCAGGGGCATTCGACCTCTGAGCCACATCCCCTGCCCTATTTTTTATTCTTTATTTCAAAACAGAGTCTCACTAAGTTGCAGAGGGCCTCACTAAGGAGCTGAGGCTGTCCGCAAACCACGATCCTCTGGTCTCAGCCTCCTGAATGCTGGGATGACAAACCCGCGCCACCACGCCCGGCCTACTTATTCTTTTGACACAGGGTCCCTCTAGGTTACTGAGAGTCTACTAAGTTGCTGAGGCTGGCTCAAACCTGTGATTTCCTGTCTCGGCCTCCCAAGTACTGGGACTACAGCCTGGCTTCTTTGTCTTTCTTCCAGGAAAGTCTAAGATGGAAAGACCTACACAGATGGAGGCCTCCCGTGGCCTTCAAGCAGACACCTAACAGAACTCGTTCGTGACTGCCTGGCCCCGGCGCTTGTCCTGACCTGGTCTTTCTGGTCATTGACATGCTGCCGCTCGTCATCAATCTGGATGGACAGCTCCTTCACCCTGCGTTCCAGCTTCCGGTTGGTGGACTGCAGAACTGTCTTCTCCCTGCGAAGGTGAGGGCAGTGGTGTCTACGGCGGCCGCTTGTTTGTTTGGGTTTTCGTACTGGTAATCGAATCCAGGGACATTCTACCTCCAAGCTATACCTCCAGTCCTATTTTATGTTTTATTTGGAAACAGGGTCTCACTAAGTTGCTGAGGACCTTGCTAAGTCTGGCCTCAGTCCCAAGTACTGGGAAGAGATTAGGGAGGATCCCGGGAAGATCCCAAAGAACTGGGGAGATAGAGGTCATTGGTGTCTCAGAATTTCTCCAACTTTCTGTGCTCTGTTTCAGGAGAAGAGGGGCTTCCCTGAAGATCAGGCCAGGTTGGCAGATCTGAGATGGAAGATGCCCCAGAGGAGAAAAACCCAGACGAGGGGCTGGGGGAGGAAGGAAGAGGGAGGAAGAACAGGCGCGTCTCACCTCTCTTCAGCTTGAAGACGCTCCTGCAACACCTGGTTCTGGGTCTCCAGCTGTGAGAGGCTGGCGCTGGGCTTCTGGAGGCCTTCCGAGCTGGCCAGCCGGGTCTTCAAGTCCTTGTTCTGAGGACAGAGAGCCTCCATGGTTAGGCCGCCACTTGTTCACCCGGCCCAGGCCCGGGGTCTGTCCCCAAGACTCGCCCTCACCTGTCTCTCCAGGGAGATCTTGTCACACTCCAAGTCCTGCCGGGCGGACCTCTCCTGCAAGAGCTCTGCCCTCAGCTGGTCCACCTAGTGGGATGATGGTGGCGGGAGCTAGGTGAACGGTGAGCTGAGCCGAGCCAGCCAGAGCGCTGGGGGCTGGTCTCTGAACCCCGGGGCCACCCTAATTCTGAAGCAAGTAAGAAATCACAGCCTATCGAAATGGAAGTCCTGCCAGGAACAGCATCGCTCCAGAGTGGAAGCAGCCTGACTCATGTCGGAAGAGCCCCGGCCACAATTCCTTCCTCCATTCAAATCTGAGCTTCTTTTTTTTTTTTTTTTTTTGCAGTACTGGAGATTGAACCCAGGGGCATTCTACCTCTGAGCCACACACCCCCCCAGCCCTATTTTTTTTTTTCTTTTTTTGCGGTACTGGGGATGGAACCCAGGGGCAATCTATCTCCAAGCTACATCCCCAGCCCTATTTTTTATTTTTTTTGCTTTAAATAAGGTCTCACTGAGTTGCAAAGGGCCTGAGTAGCTGAGGCTGTCCATGAACCGCGATCCTCCTGTCTCGGCTTCCCGAATGCTGGGATTACAAGCGTGCGCCACCACGTCTGGCAAATCTATGTTTCTTTCTATCTGAGGAAACTTGCAACCCTTCCAAAGCAGACAGACTGGGATGGAGACCAACTCAGTGAGACCCTGTTTTAAAAATAAAGAATGAAAAATAGGGCTGGGGGTGTGGCTCGGAGGTAGTATGCCCCTGGGTTCCATCTCCAATACTGTAAACAAAATACAAAAAAAAATAAAAAAACAGAGTATCTCTAAGTGGCTGAGGGCCTCACTAAGTTGCTGAGACTGGCTGTGAACCTGGGATCCTCCTGTCTCAGCCTCCCCAGTGCTGAGATTAGAGGCGTGTGACACACGTGACTCGGCACCAGGCTGTAGACTTCTTTGTGAGAGGGCCAAGAGGCTCCACAGTCAGGAGTAGACTCACGAGGGGTGAGGAAGGAGGTACCTGGTCCCGGCCACGATTCACCCGGTCCGTGAGCAGCTCCACCGTGTTCTTTTCCTCATCTAAC
Organism: Muscardinus avellanarius; assembly: GCF_963383645.1. NCBI lineage: Eukaryota > Metazoa > Chordata > Mammalia > Rodentia > Gliridae > Muscardinus > Muscardinus avellanarius. The sequence continues at coordinate 117,178,535 of NC_137788.1, forward strand.
TCTGCTTCCAGCCGGGACACCTTTTCCTACGGCAGAGGGACAAAATGTCAATTCAGCCCCAAAAGCTGGGCACCGGGACACCAAACTCCAACCCAGAGCTCTCTCAAACTCCAGCCTGCACAGCTAGCGCCCTCTGCTGGCCAGGTGTGGTATTACGGGAGGGGTGGAGCATTCGCAGGTCAAGGCAGGAAGCAAACCCCAAGTCCATTCCTCACAAGTGATCCCTAGTTCCCTAACAGAGACACTGAAAGAAAACCCCAAGAAGAGAACCTAGCAGGAAAGCCGAGAGAGAACCCCAGGAAGGAGGCGGAGACATTCAGAAACCGAAACATCACAGTACGGACTGCGGGAGCAACTTCAAGCCAGGCAGGGGACAAGAGTATGGATCTGGGACCAGACTGCCTAGATTTGAAAATCACTTCCCAGCAGTGGACCCACAGGCAGGTTGCTTAATCTCACTGGACCTAGTTTCCCCCCTCTGGGAAATTGAAAAATCCACTGCTCTACCTCAGAGGGTTATTCTGAGGATGAAATGAATGGGCCTGGCACATCCACAATATATGTTTGCTGCTGCTGCTGCTGCTGCTGCTGCTGCTGCTGCTGCTGCTGCTGCTGCTGCTGCTGTTACCGTTTTGCTATTATTGCGATTATTCACAAATATAGCAAACTGAAAACCACTGCTCATCTGAAGCAGAGAAAGGCTCCAGCCAACTGTGCTCACACAGAATTCAGATCTAGAAGCTTATTATTACTTTTTTTTTTTTTTTTTTTGGTGGTACTGGGGTTCCTGGAAACCTCTTCTACCTCCGGGCTATACTCTCAAACCTATTTTATATTTTTATTTGGAAACAGGCTTAAGAAAGCCAGCAAGGCTGGCTTTGAACCTGTGCAATCCTCCTGTCTCTGCCCTCCCAAGCGTGTTACAAGCATGCGCCACCACGCCCGGCATTATTATTACATTTTCTGAACACAAAAGATACCCAAGGCTGAATGTGGTGGCACACGCTTGTAATCCCAATACCTGGGAGGCTGAGACAAAAAAATTGCAGGTTCGAGGCAAGCCTCAGAAATTTAGTGAGGCTCTCAGCAACCTAGTGAGCCCTGTTTCAAAATAAAAAAGGAAGCCGGGCGTGGTGGCACACGCTTATAATCCCAGCATTTGGGAGGCTGAGACTGTAGGATCGCAGTTTCCAGACAGCCTCAGCTACTAAGTGAGGCCCTTTGTAACTCAGTGAGTCCCTGTTTCAAAATAAAGAATAAAAAATAGGGCTGGGGGTGTAGCTTGGAGATAGAATGCCCCTGGATTCCACCCTCAGTACCGCAATAAAATAAAATAAAGGGCTGGAGGTATAGCTCAGAAATAGAATGTGTGTGGGTTCAATACCTAGTACCACATACACCAAAAAACCCAGAAGTCCAAATTTTCATATGATATCTATAAATTTCTTTCTTTCTTTCTCTCTTTCTTTCTTTCTTTTTTGTGTGTGGTAATGGGGATTAAACCCAAAGAGGGACATTCTACCTCTGAGCTAAACCTCCAGCCCTATTTTATGTTTATTTTGAAACAGGGTACGGCTAGGTTGCTGAGAGTCTAACTCCTTGCTGAGGCTGTCCTAACACATGCGATCCTCTTATCTCAGTCTCCCAAGCACCAGGGTTACAAGTACGCGCCACCACACCGGTCTTGTGATATCTATAAATTTCTAAACATTGGTATTTAGTCCAAAATTATTGCTTAAAACACTGCTGCCCCATAAAACCCACCAGCAGTGGGCTGCCAGTTTTAATCTCTAATGTAAAAAGAGGCTTGGAGTGGCCGGTTCCTTTCCAACCCCCCTCCCACCTCCCTTCACCTTGACCCCAGCTGGACCCTGGTGTCCTCACCTCGAGGTTCTTCAGCTGCCTGGTGCGGTCGTCCTGGGAGCGCTTCTTGTTCTCCGCCTCTTGCTCCAGCCCCTGCAGCCGCTGGGCAAGCAGTTCTTTGTCCAGTCGGGCTGTGTCCCGCTCTGCCTGGGATGCCTGGAGGGCTTGCCGCAGCCTCTGAGTCTGCCCAGGGGGATAAAACGCAAGAGCGCAGTGTTGTGTGAAGGTGGGGGCTCAGGGGTGAGCACTGTCTCCCCGGGGGAGAAATATTTCATCATTGACATTCTTTAAAAGCCAGCGTTTGCCGGACATGGTGGTGTACGCCTGTCATCCCAGTACTTGGGAGGCTGAGACAGGAGGATTGCACGGGGGGGGGGGGGGGGGGGGACAGGGTTCCCCCTTCCTGCTATTGAGATCCTACCTCATCCTGGAGGCGGCTCAGCCCCCCAGAGGTCTTCTCAGCCTCGCTGGCCCAGTCCTTGGCCTGGCGCTGGGCATCTGCCACTTCCCGCCGGGCCTTTTCCTTGTAATCCTCCAGCTGGGCCTGGAGCTGCTGCAGGGCTTGCTTGGAATCATCCCCAATCTGCTCCAGCTAAAATGCAGACAGAAGAGTCAGCAGCCAAACCCGCATGGTGGTGCACGCCTGTGATCCCAGCATTCGGGAGGCTGAGACAAGAGGATCGCAGTTCGAGGACAGCCTCAGCTACTTAGTGAGGCCCTTTGCAACTCAGTGAGACCCTGTTTCAAAATAAAGAATAAAAAATAGGGCTGGGGGTGCAGCTTGGAGGTAAAATGCCCCTGGGTTCCATCCCCAGTTCCACAAAACAAACAAACAAAAAAGAATAAAAAATAGAAAAATAGGGCTGGGGGTGTAACTCGAAGGTCCAATGTCCCTGGGTTCAATTCCCAGTACTGAAGAGAAAAAAAAGAGTTAGCAGCCACTGCATCTTTTTTTTTCTTTTGAAGGGGGTACTCGGGATTGAACTCAGGGGCATTCTACCTCTGAGCCACACCTTCAGCCGTATTATTTATTATTATTATTACTATTATTATTACTATTATTATTATTATTATTTTGGTGGTACTGGGGTTTCTGGAAACCCTTCTACTGCCAAGCTACTATCCCAGACACCTATTTTTTTATATTTTTATTGGAAACAGGGTCTCTGAAGCCAGCGCAGCTGGCTTTGAACCAGCGCCATCCTCCTGTTTCCACCTCCTAAGCTCAGGGATTACAAGCGTGCGCCACCACGCCCAGCTATTATTTATTTTGAAATCAGGTCTCACTAAGCTTCTAAGGGTTTTGCTATGTTGCTGAGATTACCTTCCTCCCTGCAATCACCACGCATAGCTCCAAATACAGATAGGTACATAGGTAGGTAGGTAGGTGGGTGGGTGGGTGGGTGGGTGGGTAGATAGATAGATAGATAGATAGATAGATAGATGGGGTTACTAGGGATTTAACTCAGACTTCCAAGCTAAAACCCCCAGCCCTATTTTTTTTTTCTTGTGGCACTGGAGATTGAACCAGAGGCATTGTACCTCCAAGCTAAACCCCAGCCCCATTTTATTTTTTATTTGGAAACAGGGTCTCACTAAGTTGTAGAGGGCCTCACTAAGTTGTCACGGCTGGCTTCAAACCTGCAGTCCTCTTGTCTCGGCCTCCCAAGTACTGAGATTTTAAGCGTGTACCACCATGCCTGGCTTTTCTTTTTTATTTTGAAACAGGGTTTCACTAAGTTGCAGAGGGCCTCACTAAATAGCTAAGCCTGACAACAAACCTGTGATCCTCCCAAATACTGGGATTACAAGAATGCGCCAACACACCTGGCTTCACCCTCAGCCCTTTTTATTTTTTTATTTTTGAAACAAGGTCTCGCTACATTGCTGAGGCTGGTCTCAAACTTGCCATCCTCCTGTCTGAGCCTCCTCAGTAATAGGGATTACAGGTATGCACCACCACACCCAGCTCCTAAGTGTATTCCCGAAAAGAGCAGGGGCCATGCTTTTTTTGTCTGTTTTTTTCAGCACTGGGGATGGAACGCAGGGGCATTCTACCTCTGAGCTGCACCCCCAGCCCTATTTTTCATTCTTCGTTTTAAAAGAGGGTCTCACTGAGTTGCAGAGGGCCTCACTAAGTAGTTAAGGCTGGCCGCAAACCATGATCCTCCTGTCTCTGCCTCCCAAATGCTGGGATTGCAGGCGTGCACCGCCACACCCGGCGAGACCATGCATTTTGACCCCCCCACCTGCCCGCTTTGCTGAGGGCCCAGGCCACCCCGGGCCCACCTCCTTGTTGAGTCGGTCCACAGTCCTGTCTAGCAGGCGCTTCTGCTCCTCCAGCTCGGCCTTGCTCTTCCGGAGGGCTTCCCGCTGCTTGCCCTCCTCCTCCAGGGCCCGGTTCAGCGCCTGCTGCTCCTGCCCCAGGCGGGCCAGCCCGCGCTGGGCCTCGTCCAGCCGGGCCTCCAGCGCCCTCTTGGCCGCTGCCAGGCTCCCCTCCTCCTCCTGAGCTGTGTTCAGCGCCTCCTCCAGCCGCTGTTTCTCTGCCTGGGAGAGGAGAGGGATGAAGGGGTTGGGCTAGAAAGGAGCAAAGCTTGAGTTCAAGTTATTTGGAAGTGAGTAGATGGGAGGGAGGGGAGGAAAGTATTTACGAAAAATGTGGTGTGGGCCCAGCGGGGCCAGCACGCTTGTAATCCCAGTACTTGGGAGGCTGAGACAGGAGGGTTGCAGGTTTGAGGCCAGCCTCAGCAATTTAGCAAGGTCCCTCAACCACTCAGTCAGACTATTTCAAAATGAAAAATAAAGCCGGGCATGGTGGCACATGCTTGTAATCCCGGCATTTGGGAGGCTAAGACAGGAAGATCGCGGTTCGTGGACAGCCTCAGGTACTATTTAGTGAGGTCATTTGCAACTCAATGAACCCTGTTTCAAAATAAAGAATAAAAAATAGGACTGGGGGTGTAGCTCTGAGGTAGAATGCCCCTGGGTTCCATCCCTAGTACAGCAAAAATTTAAAAAAAAGAAAAAGAAAAAGAAAAAGAGCTGAGGGTGTAGCTCAGAGGTAGAAGGCCTCTGAGTTCAACCTCCAGCACCAAAAAGAAAAAACAAAACATTTTTTTTCCAATAAAAATAGGGCTGGGAGGCTGGGTATAGTGGCATACCCTTGTAATCCCCGTGCTTGGGAGGCTGAGACAGGAGGATCACACAGGTTCGAAGCTAGCCTCAGCTACTTAGTGAGGCTCTCAGCAACTTAATGAGACCCTGTTTCCAAATAAAGTATAAAAAATAGGTCTGGGAGTATAGCCTGGAGGTAGAAAAAAGCCCCTGGGTTCCACCCCCAATACCACACACACACACACACAAAAAAAAAAAAAAAAAAAAAAAAACTGGGACCAGACACAGTGGCACATGCCCATAATCCCTCTACTGGGGAAGGCTAAGAAAAAGAGGATCACAGGTTTAGAGGCCAGCCTCAGCAACTTAGTGAGAAGACCCTATTTCATTTCTTTCTTTCTTTCTTTTTTTTTTTTTTTGGTGGTATGAGGGATGGAACCCAGGGGCCTTCTACCTCTGGGCTATACTCCCAGACCTATTTTCTATTGTATTTGGAAGCAGGGTCTCACTAAGTTGCTGAGAGCCTCACTAAGTAGCTGAGGCTGGCTTCGAACTTGTGCGATCCTCCTGTCTCAGCCTCCCAAGTGCGGGGATTACAAGCATGCGCCACCACGCCCAGCCAGAAGACCCTATTTCAAAATGAAAAATAAATAAAACAAAAGGGCTGGGCATGTTGCTTGGATATAGAACACTCTAGGTTCAATCCCCAGTAGAAAAGTAAGAAAAATGTGGGCAGTGAGCCAGGCATGGTGGCCCACGCTCCTAATCCCAGTAAGTAGGAGGCGGAGACAAGAGGCTTGAAGGCTTGACATCAGCCTCCAATGATCTCAAATGAAACTGGGCTGGGGGTGTAGGTCAGAGGTCGAATGCTCTTGGGTTCCATCCCCAGTAACACACACACACACACACACACACACACACACACACGCACGCACCAATGAAAAGACAGAAGCAGCAGCTGAGACATCCAGACGCAGAGAGACTTAAAAATACCAGTGCAAAGCCTAAAACTTTCACACCAGAGCACACTCTAAGAAGTAAACCCTCTGGTAAGGCGACACGGCAGCTCACCACCCGCACAATAAAACTGCCTGGGTATCCGGCGAGCACACCCCGGGCGGGTCTCGGGGATGCAGGGACCCCCCCGGGAAGGATGCTGACCTCCAGCCGCTGCACCTTGTCGCGAAGTCGCGCCTCCGCCGCCTCCCCGCCCTCCGCCAGGCCCCGCGCCTCCTTCAGCTGCTGCTCCAGACCCAGGATGCGCCGGCGGAATTCGTCGTTCTCCTCCTGGGTCTCCCGAAGGGTGGTCTCCACCGCGGCCCGCCGCTGCCCCAGCACCGCGGTCTCCGCCTCGGACGCCAGCTTGGCCTGCGGGCGGTGCGGAGCAGCGGCTCAGACCCTGGGGCTCGGTCCCGGAGCCGCGGCCCGGGGACCCCGACCCTGCGCGGATGCTGGGGCGCAGCTGGTACGGCCCGCCCCCGCTGCACCCTGGTTTGTTATGTTTTTGGTTATTTGGTGCTGGGAGTTGAACCCAGGGACATTGCATCTCTAAGCTCCACCTTTACCCCTTTATTTATTTGTTTGTTTGTGGTACTGGACAGGAAACCCCCATCCTTATTTTTTATTTTTATTTTTTGTGATGCTGTGGATGGAACCCAGAGGCTTTCTACCTCTGGTCTACACTCTCAGACCTATTTTGTAATTTACTTGGAAACAGGGTCTCATTAAGTTGCTGTGAGCCTAAGTAGCTGAGGCTGGCTTCGAACCTGCGCGATCCTCCTGTCTCAGCCTCCCAAGTACTGGGATTACAAGCGTGCTCCATATTGTTTATTTTGAAACAGGGTCTCACTGAGTTGCAGAGGGCTTAAGTAGCTGAGTCTGTCCACAAACCCCGATCCTCCCGTCTCAGCCTCCCAAATAACGGGATTAGTATGTGTGCCACCAGCTCCGGCTCCCTTTTTTTTTTTTTTTTTTTTTTTTAAACAGGGTCTGCGAGTTTGCTGACAGCCTCTCAGAGTTGTGGAGGCTGGTCTCAAACCTGAGATCCTCCTCCCTCAGCCTCTCAAGTACCGGGATCACAGCCATGCATCCCCACGCCCAGCTTGCTGCGCCCTATGAACCACACACCTAGGCCCACAGAGCCTCTGTACATACCCAGCACAGGTAATTTTCCACGCCCACAGGCTCCTCAGCCCTCCAGAGCCCTCAGCCTGCACCTCCTATGCCCTGGGCCCACTCCCCTTGCCTTGGAAGCCTCTTCACACTCCTGCCTCAGGTGCTGGACGGTCTTCTGCAGCTGAAGGTTCTGCTGCTCCAGCTCTCGGCCCCGCTCGGCCTCGACCCGCAGGCCCGCCAGCTGCTTCTCCCACTCACGGTCCCGGTGTCGCCCAGCTGCCTCCTGGCTCTGCCGCTCAGCCAGCAGCTCCTTAAGCTCCTCCTGGGTCCGGCGCAGCTCCTAGATGGGAAGATGATGTCGGATGGGTCGCACCAAGGTGGAGAAACTGAAACCCTGACACAGGGCCGGAGGGATGGAAAATGCCATGGTCCTTTTGGAAGGCATCAGGCAGTCTGGACGACAGCTGAACCTAGCCAGGTGTGGTGGCACACACCTGTAATCCCAGCTACTCAGGGGGTGAGGCAGGAGGATGGCTAGTTTGAAGCTAGCCTGGGCAATATATTGAGATACTGTCTCAAAATAAAAAATAAACCAGGGCGTGGTGGCACACACCTGTACTTGGGAGGCTGTGACAGGAGGATCACAAGTTTGAGGACAGCCTCAGCAAGTAGTTAGAGTCTCATCATTCTAGCAAGACCCGTTTCAAAATAAAAATAAAACTGGTGTGTGTAGCCTGGAGGTAGAATGCCTCAGAGTTCAATCCCCAGTACTAAAAGATAAAATAAAATAAAAAGGTTGGGGGTAGAGCCAGGCATGGTGGCACATGCTTGTAATCCCAGTATTTGGGAAGCTGAGACAGGAGGATCATGAGTTCAAGGCCAGCCTCAGCTACTTAGTGAGGCCCTCTGCAACTCAATGAGACCTTGTTTCAAAATTAAAAAAAAAAAAAAAAAAAAATAGGGCTGGAGGTATAGCTCAGAGGTAGAATGCCCCTGGGTTCCATCCCCAGTACCGCCAAATAAATAAATAAATAAATAAAACAATATAGGGCTGGGAATTTAGCTCAGAGGTAAAATGCCCCGGGCTCAACTCAGTCCCAAGTAACACACACACACACACACACACACACACACACACACACACACACACGGAATCTTGCCATGAACTCTGAGTGTCACCGCCCCCCAGCAAGGCTATTCCTTGGCGGCTGGAGAGTCACAGGAGACGCAGGCTCCTTTAGCCGCCCGTGTGCAGATTGTGAGGTCCCTCAGCAGCCTTCAGATTACAATTCGGCTTCCCATGCAGGCCGGCCGGCCGGGCCAACGCAAGCACTCCAGCCCACGTGATGGTCTTTGTCATTATGAATTAACAAGCCGGCATTCTGACCCAAACACGTTTGCTTCACCCTGCCGCTGATGAATCCCCCCTGAAAGACACAGCAACTTCTGTTCTGCTGACCAAATTAGTTTTCTCAGTCTGCAGAAATGGCCCTTGGAGTTTCACAAGTCCAACTAAATGAGGCTACCCAGGTCTCTTGGGGGGCGGCCAGCAGCCTCTGGCGGCTCCCAACCTGGCTGCCGAGAGCCCCTTTTTGACCTCCGAGCTACACCCCCTGCCCTATTTTTTATTCTTTATTTTGAAACCTGGTCTCACTAAGTTGCAGAGGGCCTCACTAAGTAGCTGAGGCTGTCTGCAAACCGCGATCCTCCGGTCTCAGCCTCCCGAATGCTGGGATTACAAGCGTGCGCCACCACGCCCGGCTGCCAAGAGCCCTTTCTATTAGAACCCTGCTGCTCTACACACAACCAGCAGGATGAGCCCCCAAACAAGCACACCTGTGCGGAGGGCTCTGTGGACAGGGACCTGCCTTTTGCCCTCCCCCTAATACCTTCTTGAGCTCTTCAACCTGGCGGGTGTCTCTGGCACTGGCTCGCGCCTGCTCCACCTCCCGCTGCAAGACCTCGATCTTCTCCCCAAGCTCGTCTTCCATCTCCTCCTTCTCCAGTCGCAGCTGCATAAGTCTGAGCCCGGCGAGGTTAAATAAAGGGGAAAGGGAACAGGGTCAGGTCTCCTGCAAGGAGTTTTTTTGTTTATTTGTTGTTATTGTTGTTTTGTGGTACTAAGGATGGAACCCAGGGGTGTTCTACCTCCGAGCTACACCCCCAGCCCTATTTTTCTTTTTTCTTTTGAAACAGGGTCTCACTGAGTTGCAGAGGGCCTCATCTAAGTAGCTAAGGCTGGCTGTGAACCTGCCATCCTCCTGTCTCAGCCTCCCAAGTACTGGGATTACAAAGGAGTGCCACCACGCCTGGCTTCTGAGTTTTTAGGACAAAACAAACCTCTCCCAGAGGCCACCACACCCAGTGCCCACATTCAGAGGGAGGAAGGTGGATATGCAGAATAGGGTGGGGTGGCGCACGCCTGTGACCCCAGGATTTAGGAGGCTGAGGCGGGAGGATCACAGGTTTAAAGACAGCCTCAGCGCATTGGGGAGGCTGAGACCTGAGGACCGCAGTTCGCGGACAGCCTCAGCTACTTAGCGAGGCCCTCTGCAACTCAGTGAGACCTGGTTTCAAAATAAAGAATAAAAATAGAAAGCCGGGCGTGGTGGCGCACGCTTGTCATCCCAGCATGCGGGAGGCTGAGACCAGAGGATCACGGTTTGGGGAAAGCCTCAGCTACTTAGTGAGGCCTCTGCAACTCAGTGAGACCCGGTTTCAAAATAAAGAATAAAAAATAGGGCAGGGGGTGTAGCTCGGAGGTCAAATGCCCCTGGGTTCCACCCCCAGACCCACAAAAAAAAAATAAATAAAATAAAATAAAAAATAAAATAAAATAAAATAAAATAAAAATAGGGCAGGGGATGTAGCTCGGAGGCCAAATGCCCCTGGGTTCCATCCCCAGACCCACCAAAAAAAAAAAAAAAAGACAGCCTCAGCAACATAGTGAGGCCTTCAACCACCTAGTGAGTCCCTACTTCCAAAACAATCAATAAAGGGCCGGGGTGTAACTTGGAGGTAGAATGCCCCTGGGTTCAATCCCCAGTAACAAAAAGAAAATTATTTTTCTTTAATGGTAACACGGGTGGAAAGAGGTAGGTACAGCGTCATGGCTCAGTGCGAGGTCCCTACTCCTGCTTGGTGGCTCTTAGTTCCTCCTTGTTCTTCTGGAACATGCTCTGCCAATGGCCGGTCTCCTCCGAGGTCTCCTCCAGCTCCCTCTGCAGCCCGCGGACCAGGGCTGACATCTTCTGTCTCTCAGCCTCCAACACTGCGTGATCCTAGGGGAGGAGGTGGGCTCAGAGGGATGGCTCATTGCAAGGCAGGGGCAGGAAGGGGAGGCTCGGGCCCAGAGGGCACCAGGCCAGCCAGGCACAACACGCTGGTGGCACTTGGCACCACGCTAGAAGGTCCTCTCTCCCCAGGTCACATCCATCTCCCCACTTATTTCCCCATAAGTCTTTTTTTTTGTTTTGTTTTGTTTGTTTTTCTTCTGGTACTGGAGGTGGAACCCAGGAGCATTCTACTTTGGAGCTACACCCCTAACCCTTTTTATTTTTTTATTTAGAAACAGGGTCTTGCTAAGTTGCTGAGGCTGGCCTCGTACCTGCCATCCTCTTGTGTCAGCCTCCCTAGTACGAGGATTATGCCACTGTACCGGGCTGTTCACACATTCTTATGGTACTCTGGCCTGTTCCCCTCTCTCTGCTCTGTAGGTTCCCTGGCCCAGCTTCTCTCAGTATCTCACACGTGGTCTTTAAGGAGAGTTCCTAGCTGCAGCCACGTAAGGTCCCCAAAGCACAGGACGCCGAAGCAGCCCCGTTCCCTGGCAGCACCCCCTGTCCGGCGCCTGCGCTCGCCACGTGCCTGGGTGGCATCTTGCATGCTCCGGCGAAGCTGCTCTGTGTCCCGCTGGTACTGCTGCCGGACGCTTTCCACCTCCTGATCGCGGGAGGCCACCTCTTCCTTCAGGGCCCCCTTGAGGGCCGTCAGCTCCCGTTCCCGCAGCCTCAGCTGCTCCTCTACCCGCTGTTTCCCCTCTAAGACCTCTTCCAGAAGCTCCCGGGTCTCTAATAGGTCCTGGGGAAGGACAAGGTAGAAGCACAGGGTGACATATTAGGATCCATCTGGGTGTTGATTCGTTGTTTGGGCCAAAAAAATATCCATGGGGCACCGTGCATGAGGCCCCGTACCAGGTGCTCGCTGCCCCCCAAGATGCCTCATTAGGACAAAGGAAACCTACCATTCTGAGTGCTGGCCTAATCCCACTTGCGTCAGCCTGAAAGCACACTAGAAGTACCTGGAATAAGCTACCTGCTCCCTATACCTTGGGGAAACCGTGGACGGGCAGAGCCAAGGATGCTGCAGCTGAAAGGACTCCCCGTCTGGGGTGGAAGCCCCGCCCCCTACCTTCAGGAGCACCTCCCCCCTACCTTCAGGAGCACCTCCTTGGCTGGCTCCGGCCCCTGGCTGTGTTTCAGCTTGTTCTGCAGCTCCTTCACCTGCGTCTCCAGCCCATGCCGCAGCCTTTCGCCCTGGTCCAGGAGCTGTTTCATGTTCTGGAGCCTAGCAATAGATAACATTATCATTATTATTGGTGTCATCATTATTATCATTATTATTGGTACCAGGGGTTGAACCCAGGAGTCTTCTACCTCCAAGCTACACCCCCAGCCCAAATTCTGTGTGTGTGTGTGTTTGTTTGGGGATGGAACCCAGGGGCATTTGACCTCCGAGCTACAACCCCTGCCCTATTTTTTGTTCTTTATTTTGAAACAGGGTCTCACTAAGTAGCTGAGGCTGGCCGTGAACCTGCCGTCCTCCTGTCTGGGATTCCAGGTGTGCGCCCCGCGTCCCGCACGCACTCACTCTTTGGTGCTCTGCTGGGCCTCTCCCTTCCTCCTCTCCAGCAGCTCCTGGAGTCGCTCACACTCTTCTGCCTTCTCCTCCAGCTGCCGCTCCAGGCCAATCCGGGATGGCTCGAGCTTCTGTCGTTTCTGGAAAAGACAAGAAGTGTATAGCAGACAGAGTGTAGAAAGATCTAGAATAATAAATTTTTTCTTTCTTTTTTTTTTTTTTTTGGTGGTACTGCGGATTGAACCCATAGACATTCTACCTCTAATCTACTACACCCTAGCCCTATTTTATTTCTATTTTTTTTCTTCTTTTGGTGGTACTGGGGGTGGAACCCAGAGACTTTTCTACCTCCGGGCTACACTCCCAGACCTATTTTTTTTTTCCGGGTCTGGGGATGGAACCCAGGGGCATTTGACCTCTGAGCTACACTCCCTGCCCTATTTTTTATTCTTCATTTTGAAACCGGGTCTCACTGAGTTGCAGAGGGCCTCACTAAGTAGCTGAGGCTGTCCGCGAACTGGGATCCTCCAGGTCTCAGCCTCCCGAATGCTGGGATTCCAAGCGTGTGCCACCATGCCCGGCTATATTTTTATATTTTTTATTTGGAAACAGGGTCTCACTAAGTTGCCGAGAGCCTCGCTAAGTAGCTGAGGCTGGCTTCGAACCTGCGCGATCCTCCTGTCTCAGCCTCCCAAGTGCGGGGATTACAAGCGTGCACCACCACGCCCGGCTTATTTTATTTCCATTTTAAAACAAGGTCTCACTAGGTTGGGGAGAGTCTTACTACTTGCTAAGATTGTTCTCGAACCTCTGATTTGCTGTCTTGGGTTCCCAAGTACTAGGGGTATAGAAGTGTACCACCATGTCCAGCTATCCAGAATAATGAAACAGGGTCTCACGAGGCTGATGAGAGTCTCACTACTTGCTAAGGTTATCCTCGAACCTCTGATCTGCTGTCACAGCTTCCCAAGTACTAGGATTAGAGGAGTTCACCACCACACCCAGCTACCTAGAATAAAGAGAACGTCTAACTAGCACTGGAAATTTGCTATAGAAAGTCGCTGTGCTGCTGACTGTGGTGGCGCACACTTGTAATCCCAGCATTTGGGAGGCTGTGACAGGAGGATTGCAGTTTAAGGACAGCCTCAGCTACTACTTAGTAAGGCCCCTTGCAACTCAGTGAGACCCTGTTTCAAAATAAAGAATAAAAAATAGGGCTGGGGGTAAAATGCCCTTGGGTTCCATCCCCAGTACTGCAAAAAAAAAAAAAAAAAGAAAAGAAAAGAAAAAAAAAATAAGTCACTGTGCTAAGGATCTTCTATGTATTATCTGTATTTAAACCTCATAACAAACCTTAGTACTCGAGATGGTTTAAAACATGTCCAAGCCAGACATGGTGATGCATACTTATCCCACTACTAAAGTAGAGCTGGGGTAGAACTTAGAGGTAGAATGCCCCCGGGCTCAGTCCTCAGTACCACAAAAATAAAACATGTCCAAGCCAGGTGTATTGGCACATGCCTGTAATTCCAGTATTTGGAAGGCTGAGGCAGGAGGATTGCTGGTTCAAAGCCAGCCTCAGAGCCAGGTATGGTGACAATGCCTTTAAATCTTAGTACTTAGGAGGCTGAGACAAAAGGATCGCAGGTTCGAGGACAGCCTCAGCAAGTAGCGAGACTCTCATTAACCTTGACAAAATAAAAATTACAAAAATAAAATAAATAAATAAACAAATAAAAATTAAATAGGGCTGGGGTAGAGCTCAGAGGTAGAATGTCCCTGGGTTCAATCCCCAGTATCACAAAGCTAGCCTTATCAACTTAGTGAGCCTCAAATCAACTTCGTGAGACTCTTTCCAAATAAAAAATATAATAGGAGCCAGGCGTGGTGGCGCACACTTGTAATCTCAGCATTCGCGAAGCTGAGACAGGAGAATCATGGTTTACAGACAGCCTCCGCTATTTAGTGAGGTCATTTGCAACTCATTGAGACCCTGTTTCAAAATAAAGAATTAAAAAAAAAATAGGGCTGGAGAGCTTGAGCTGTAGCTCAGAGGTAGAATGCCCCTGGATTCCATCCCTAGTGGCGGGGGGGGGGGGGGAATAATCATATATATGGCTGGGGTATAAATAAATGCCCCTAGGTTCAATGCCTATTATCACATAAAAAAGTCCAGAAATTCTTTGACATTCCTTTCAAAAGATGAAGCCTAATTCTGCTCCCCGTGAGCATGGTATGAACTTAGAAACACCCTTCTCCAAAGAGAAAAGTGAAGAAGTGACATGTATCTCCTGAGATTAGGTCATTCAAAGGCACCGTGGGCCAGGCACGGTGGCGCACATGCCTGTAATCCCAGGATTTGTGAGGCTGAGACAGGAAGATGGCAGGTTCGAGGCCAGCTTCAGCAACTTAGCAAAACCATGTTTCAAAATAAAAAAAAGGGCTAGGGGTATAGTTCAGAGGCAGAATGCCCCTGGGTTTAATTCGCAGTACCACAAATAAATAAAATTAAATAATACTTAGAGATAGGATGCAACTGGGTTCAATCCCTAATACCCAGAATAAACAGAGGCAGAGCCAGGATGAGAATTCCCAAAGGAAATGGAATAGAAGGCAGGTGGATCCCCACTGTACTCCGCCGACCTAAGCTCCAGAAACCCCCGACATCCTTGCAGGGATGAGCACATACTCTCTTCTCCTGACTCGCAAGACACCAGCATCCTCCCATGGCGCCCACCCATCTCCAGACCCAGGTATTTTCCCTGCACCTCCAGCCTCTCCTCACCTTCACTTCCTCATCCAGCTTCTTCTGTAGCTCCTCCACTTTTCGGGTAAGCTCGCCCTGCCCTGCCAGGGCCTTCTTAGAACCAGGAGAAGCCATCTGCCAGAGATAAGGGGGGGATGGAGGAGCCGGGAGCCGAGTCCTCATCCAGACCCCGGGGAGCCCTTACCCTGACCCCGGCTCTGGCCCAAGGACATCACTCACCACCAGAGGCTGCACCTGCTCCAGCACCAAGCTAACCTTCCTCCGCACGGAGCTCTCAGTCTCTACGCTCCTGGAGGGTCAAAGGAAAAAGGGATAAGATCGGGGAGAAGCAGGAAGGTGGGGACTGAGCCGGAGGGGAGGCAGGGACGTGCGTGCTTCCAGTGGTGGGGGGCCCTTACCCCTCCCGTAAGATCCCATAGATGGTGGCCTTCACGTGGTCCACACTGCCTGGCGGGGCGGTCTCCTGCTGGTCTCGGAGAAGGTCCGGAGTTGATTTGAACTGCAAAGAAAGAAAAGAAAAAGAAAAAATACAGGAAGATTAGGCCACACATATGTCTGGGGTCCAATGGAGTACAGGTAGCAACAAGGCTCTCCGGCATCACCCACAACGCTGCTGAGGCCCGCATGGCTGGCCAGGGGGCCCAGGCAGACCCGCCTCCACGCTACTGCGGCCCAACGCATTTTCCTCAATGAGCAGATCAGCTGTGAGTTGTGGTAATTCACCACTAATGATAACTGGTGTCCTGAATTTGTAAACGAATTACTTTTAATAAGCATCTAAGCAAGCCTGGCGTGGTGGCGCACGCTTGTAATCCCAGCATTCGGGAGGCCGAGACCTGAAGGATCGCAGTTCTCGGACAGCCTCAGCTACTTAGTTGAGGCCCTCTGCAACTCAGTGAGACCTGGTTTCAAAATAAAGAATAAAAAGCTGGGCGTGGTGGCGCACGCTTGTAATCCCCGCGCTTGGGAGGCTGAGACAGGAGGATCACATGGGTTCGAAGCCAGCCTCAGCTACTTAGTGAGGCTCTCAGCAACTTAGTGAGACCCTGTTTCCAAATAAAATATAAAAAAGGTCAGGGAGTAGAGCCCGAAGGTAGAAAGCCTCTGGGTTCCACCCCCAGTACCACAAAAAAAAAAAAAAAAAAAAAAGAATAAAAAATAGGGCAGAGGACGTAGCTCAGAGGTCAAATGACCCTGGGTTCCATCCCCAGACCCGCAAAAAAAAAAAAAAAAAAAAAAAAAAAAAAAAGCAGCATCTAAGTTCATCTCAAATGTGGCTCCCCCATTTCCCTGCGTTCCTGAGGGGGAGAAAGGTGTGGAATTTGGTTTGTTTTTTTGTTTTGTTTTTGTGGTACCGGGGATGGAAGGTTCCAAGCCTACTCCAAGGCTTTTTCGTAATTTTTCTTGGGGGTAGAGAGGGCACTGGGGATTGAACTCCAGGGGCATTCTACCTCTGAGCGATATCTCCAGCTCTATTTTTTATTTTGAAACAGGGTCTCGCTAGGTTAATGAGGGTGTCACTCCTTGCTAAGGCTGTCCTTGAACCTCCAATCCTCCTGGCTCAGCTTCCCAATTACTGGGATTACAAACATGTGCCAACACACTCAGCTTCTTTTAAATTTTTTTTCTTTTCAGCCTGGCATGGTGGCGCACACTTGTAATCCCAGCGCTTGGGAGGCTGAGACAGGAGGATCACACAGGTTCAAAGCCAGCCTCAGCTACTTAGTGAGGCTCTCAGCAACTTAGTGAGACCCTGTTTCCAAATAAAATATAAAATAGTTCTGGGAGTATAGCTCAGAGGTAGGAATCCTCTGGGTTCCACCCCCAGTACCACCAAAAAGAAAAAAAAAATTTTTTTCTTTTCTTTTGCGGTATTGGGTATGGAACCCAGGGGGCATTCTACCTCTGAGCTATACCAGCTCTATTTTTTATTCTTTCTTTTCTTTTTTGGGGGGAGGAGGGGTACTGGGGATGGAACCTAGGGGCATTCTATCTCCAAGCCACACCCCCAGCCCTATTTTTGATTCTTTATTTTGAAACAGGCTCTCACTGGGTTGCAAATGGCTTCACTAAGTAGCTGAGGCTGTCCACTAACCGCGATCTTCGGGTCTCAGCCTCCCAAATGCTGGGATTACAAGCAATTACAATGCTGGGATTATTTTGAAACAGGGTCTCGCTAGGTTAATGAAGAATCTCCCTACTTGATAAGGCTGTCCTGTCCCCGCCTCCCAAGTACTAGGATGGCAAGTGTGTGCCCCCACGCCCAGCTGTCCCGGCTTATTAATCTTTGTTCTGAAGCGGGGTCTCACTACGTCGAGGAATGCCTAAATTGCTGAGGTTGCCCTCCAACCTGCGCTCCTCCTGTCTCAGCCTCCCAAGTACCGGGGACGACAGGTGTGCACAGACCTCCCGGGGCACTTCCCGCCCTAGGTTATCTCAAGTAGCAGGTGGTCCAGCGGTGGGTTGGAAGTGGGTCTGACCTGCATCAGGCCGGGATCCTGCGCTCTCTCCCGCGGCTCCTCAAAGTTCTGCAGGACCCAGTCCTGAGTCTGGCGGGCATGGCTGAAGCCACCGAGGGGGCTCTGGCTCTGGGGGGGCCGCTTGGCGCCGTCCCCGTGGCTGGGGGGCTGGCGCTCGCGCTCGTCCAGCGTGTCCCGCGGAGGCCGGCTGTCCAGGCTCTGGCTGCGCTTGCGCTGCTCGTGGGGCAGGGTCCGCGAGCGGCGGCCGGCGCGGCCCCGCACCTGGCGCCCCACCTGGCCGTCGAACTTGCTGATGAGCGAGTCCACCGAAGACAGGGGCGCCGTGTCTATGGCGCCAACCGGGGCGCCGCCCGGGGGCGCCAGCTCCAGCATGCTGGTGCTCCTGTGGCCGGGCGCCATGGGCGCGGGGCCGGCCAGCGAGGCCTGGGACTGGGAGCGCAGCAGCCTCCCGCTGCAGCCGGCCGCGGGCTCCTCGTCCGAGGTGCTGCCCTGCGAGGGCGCCCATCCTTTGGCCTGAGAGTAGGGGTTCTCCGGGAGCTCGGAATCCGAGCTCAGGCTTCCCGAGGCGCCCTGGTTGTGCGCGCCCTTGATCTGGACCCCGAAGGAGTCGCCGCCCTTCTCCCCGCTGTTGAGCACCACGAAGGGCTGCCCGGCGATGCCCTGCACGCGCACCGCCACGCCGTAGGTGCTGGCGCGGGCATCCCTGGCCGGGCGCCGCCCGCCGCGGCGCAGCGCGCCCCCCTCGGCGCCCCCCTCCGGCTCCGTGATGAAGCGAATCTGAACTCCGTGGTCCACAGGGCCCCGGGGCTCGGCCATGGCGGATGCCTGCTCCCTGGGCTCCTAGAAGGGGAAGAGAAGCGTTTTAGCCGGGCAACTTGGAGAAACCTCCACCAGAGCCTCTGCATTCGCGGGTCCTCTCACTGTACCTGAGTGGCAGAAACGCAGGATGGGGTACCCTACCCCCAGTGCCCGTTCGGTAGGTCTGGGGTGGGGCCTGAGAATTTGCATTTCTTTTTCTTTAATTAACTAATCATTATTATTATTATTATTATTATTATTATTATTATTTTGCAGGTCTGGGGATGGAACACAGGGGCATTCGACCTCCGAGCTACACGCCCTGCCCTATTTTTTATTCTTTATTTTGAAACAGGGCCTAAGTAGCTGAGACTGTCAGCGAACCTGATCCTCCGGTGTCAGCCTCCCAAGTACTGGGATTACAAGCGTGCGCCACCACGCCTGGCTTCCAAGTGCTTTTATCTAATACCGATTTCTAAAATCTTTCTAATTGAGACACCGTTTTTTGTGGCATTGGGGATTGAACCCAGACGTATTCTACCTCTGAGCTAAACCTCCCTCACCTTTTTATTTATTTTATTTTTGCCGGTCTGGGATGAAACCCAGGGGCATATGACCTCCGAGCTATACCCCCTGCTCTATTTTTTTATTCTTTATTTTGAAACAGGGTCTCACTAAGTTGCAGAGGGCCTCACTAAGTAGCTGAGGCTGGCCGTGGACAGCGATCCTCCTGTCTCAGGCTCCCGAATGCTGGGATTACAAGCGTGCGCCACCACGCCCAGCTTATTTTTTATTTTTGTAACAGGGTCTCACCAGGTTGCTGAGAACCTTGCCTAAATTGCTGAGGCTGGTCTCCAATATGGGATCTTCCTGTCTCAGCCTCCCAAGTACTGGTATTACAGGCATTCGCTGGCTGAAAATTTCTATTTTTTTTTCTTTTTCTTCTCCCTCCCCCCGCCCCCGGAACTGGGGATGGTACCCTGGGGCATTCTACCTCCGAGCTACACCCCCAGCCCTATTTTTTTATTCTTTATTTTGAAACAGGGCCTCACTAAGTTCCAATGGGGCTCGCTAAGCAGCTGAGGTTGTTCTCGAACCCAGATCCTCTGGTCTCATCCTCCCAAATGCTAGGATTACAAGCGTGCACCATCAACAGGCTGAGAATTTGTATTAAGTTCCTCCGGGTGATGTTAATAGTGCTGGTCCAGTCCCTACCCTCTGAGCCTCACTGATCTAGAAGAATCCTTGTCTTCCCACAGAGCCCTGCGGAGCTTGGCTTTGTTAGACTTTGAACATTGTTTGATCTTTCTGTATACCATACACAACACCACCCTGTGACTTTCTCCTCCCTTAAGTGAAAGCAGACCCAAGTCCTGTGGTCCAAATACTTCGATTCCCTGAAGAAAAGGGGGCTCCCACCTCCAGAGCTCATTTAAAATAAAGCCAGGCATGGTGGCGCTCGCCTGTGAGCTCAGTACTTGGGGGGGCTGAGACAGAAAAAGGCCTCACTAAGTAGCTGAGGCTGTCTGAGAACTATGATCCTCCCGTCTCAGCCTCCCAAATGCTGAATTACAGGCGTGCACCACCATGCCCCACTCACATGCTTGTAATTCCAGTACTTGGGAGGCTAAATCAGAAGGACTGCAGGTTCCCAGCCAGCCTTAGCTACTTAGAGAGGCCCTCCTCCGCAACTTAGTGAGACCCTGTTTCAAAATAGAGAATAAAAAAATAGGGCTGGGGGTGTAGCTCGGAGGCAGAATGCCCCCTGGGTTCCTTCCTCAGTACTGAAAAAAAAAAAAGGAAAAAAAAAAGAGAAAAAGAAAGGACAAAGAAAAAAATTATATCGAGTTGGATGTAGCTTGGAGGAAGAATGCCTTTTGGTTCAATCCCCAGTACCCCCAAAAAAGAAAAGATTTACATAAGATTTTTCTTTGTGTGTGTGTATGGTACTGGGGATTGAACTCAGGGACATTCTACCTTTGCACTATACCCCTAACCCTTTTTTAAATTTCTTTTCATTTTGAACCAGATCTCACTAGGTTATTGAGTCTCTGGCCTTAAACCTGCAGTCTTTCTGCCTCAGCCTCCCAAGTACCAGAATTCCAGGTGTGTGCCACCACACCCAATAAGTAGTTTTGAGTGTGGGAATCCAAGGAGGCCCCAGAACAGGTAGGCTTCACACCTGAGCGCCAGGACCAGTGCCATCCGCAGGCCAGCTCCCTGGTCTACATTCCAAGCTGAGTCAGCAGGTGGAATGCGGTCCAGGTAAGCTCAGGCTCCAGGAACTAGGGGGAGAGGTTCACTTCTCAGAGGAAAAAATAAACAAACCAGCTTCCCTGCTGCTTCTGCTCCCAGAGCCCAGCACCGGCCTGGAAGGAGGAGCCTCTAAGTGCAAGACAAAAAACAAATCCAATCCAGCCTTCTCGCGCGCACGGAGTTCTGGGTCAAGGCAACTTGGCAAGGTCTCTTAGAGGGACCTAAGGTCCTGGGTCCTGGGAGCCTGGGTGAGGAGAGGAGAGAGGGCAGAGGTGGGGGGCAGCTCCAGGTAAAAGGGGCAGGTGGGGAGGTCTCTAAGGAGCATGCTTAGCATTCCTAGCCCTTCCTCACCGCTGAAAGCAGGGGAGGGCAGGGCCCCATGTTGGGAAAGGTTCTTCGCTTCTTGGACCAGGGGATTGGAGAAAACTCTGAAAGCTACACATCTTTCCCAGGAGGCAGGCCACACAAACTTTTTTGCTATATAATCTTTTTTTTTTTTTTTTTTTTTTTTTTTTTTTTTTTTTTTTTTTTTAGGGAGGGAGGCAGGAAGGAAGGACTGAGGTTTGAAAGCAGAAGCATTTGACCTGGAAGCTATCCTTCCGGCCCTTTTTATTTTTCTATTTTGAAACAAAAGCCTCACTTTAAGTTGCTGAGACTGACCTTGAACCTAGCTCAGAGGCAGAATGCCCCTCCCTGAGTTCAATCCCCAGCACCAAAAAAAAAAAAAAAAAAGCATTTTTGCCCTTTATTATCTTAGGTTCCATTTTAACAAAAAGTGGGAAAAGCCAGGCGTGGTGGCGCACGCTTGTAATCCCAGCACTTGGAGGCTGAGACAGGAGGTTCTGGGTTCGCAAACAGCCTCAGCTACTTAGTGAGGAGGCCCTTTGAAACTCAGTGAGACCCTGTTTCAAAATAAAGAATAAACTGGGCGTGGTGTCGCGTGCTTGTAATTCCAGCACTTGGGAGGCTGAGACAGGAGGATCACACAGGTTCAAAGCCAGCCTTGGCAACTTAGCAAGGCTCTCAGCAACCTAGTGAGACCCTGTTTCCAATAAAAGTATAAAATAGGTCTGGAAGTATAGCCCATAGGTAGAAAAGCCCCTGAGTTCCACCCCCAGTACAAGAAAGAAAGAAAGGAAGAAAGAATAAAAAATAGGGCTGGGAGTATAGCTCAGTGGTAGAATGCCCCTGGGTTCCATCCCCAGTACCGCAAAAAGAAAAGAAAAAAAGTGGGAAAGGACAAGATTATATATATATATATATATATATATATATATATATATATATATATATGTTGTGGTACTGGGGTTCCTGGAAACCCTTCTACCTCCAGGTTACACTCCCAGACCTTTTTTTTTTTAATTTAATTTTTTTTTTTTTTTTGAAACAGGGTCTCTTAAGCCAGCGAGGCTGGCTTGGAACCTGTGCGATCTTCCTGTCTCCGCCTCCCAAGTGCGGGGATTACAAGTGTGGGCCACCACACCTGGCGGAAAGGACAAGATATTAAACATAGAAGTCCTGTCACACATGACAACCAGTATCACCGTTCATCTCCTTCCCACAGGAACGTCCTTGGCTTTCCTTGGTTCATAGAAGGATACTGCTTCTTCTGAGAAGCCTCCCTGACCACCCTGGCACACTCCAGGTGAGAGCCACCTTATATGCTCTAGGGCGCTCCTTCCATGCGTAGATCTCAGTACTGTGTGTGTTGGGGGGGGGGACTGGGACTGAACCCAGGTGCATTCTACCCGAGGCACACCCCCCCTTATATATTTATTTGCAGTGCTGGGGATTGAACCCAGGGACATTCTACCTCAGAGCTACATCCTCAGCCCTAACTTATTTTATTTTGAAACAAAGTCTCCTTAAATTGCTGCGTTGTCTTTTTTTGTTGTTGTTGTGGGTCTGAAGATGGAACCCAGGGGCATAAGTCCTCCAAGCTACACCCCCTCCCCTGTTTTTTCTTTATTTTGAAACCGGGTCTCACTGAGTTGCAGAGAGCCTCACTAAGTAGCTGAGGCTGTCTGCAAACCACGATCCTCTGGCCTCAGCCTCCTGAATGCTGGGATTACAAGCGTGTCCCACCATACCCAGCTCTGAAGTTGTCTTTGAACCTGGGATCCTCCTGCCTCAGCCTCCCAATAACTGGGATCACAGGTGTATGCACAACCACGCCCAGCTGCAGTTTCTCTTTATAAATTCTAGTGATGAGCTGTTTCCTGGGTCTCCTCCTGGACCCTTAGCTCTTGGATAGCAAAAGACCACGGCTGCGGCTGATCCCAGCCTGGCTCAAGACAGATGTGAACACATACTCGTGAAAGGCTGTATTCTGAACCAAGGCAGACCTCTTCCTGGCCTGGCCTCCCTGCCCTGCGCAGTGGCGATCTTGGAACCAGATGTGCCTAGACTGCCAGCTCTCCGAAGTCACATGATTTATTCACGAGGCAGCTCAGCGCTGTCAGAGCATCTAGAGATCTCCCAGATCCAGGTCAACGAGTTCCCGCCTAGGCCCCACAGAGCCCACGGAGGCCCCCTTGGGCGACGGTGCCAAGTTGTGCAAAGGTGGTATAGAGCGCTCCCCAGATCCGCGCTGACTACCCAACCTCAATCAACTTTAGCCCCAGAACATGCGGATCAGGGGAGGGCTGAGGGAACTTTGGGTGGGTCCAGCTCCGAAGGCAGGACTCTAAATGATTCAACACGGAAAACCCGAAACCTACCCGCCTTCAGTTACAGAGGACAGTGGGGCGGGGCCAAGGGACCTGGGCAGCTCTGGGGCCTTGCGTAAGCCCCAGAGGCAGGTAAACAGCCACTGGGCGCCAGGCGACAGGGAGCCGGGCCTGAACTCTCACCAGACCCCGCTCTTCCCAGCCCTGCCACTCGCCAGAGACCAGGGCTCTTCTCACCAACTGGACGCTGGGAAGAGACTTGAACACAGGTTAATTCGGCTGCACCGCCTGCCTCAGCCGCTGCCGCCGGCCCGGAGGGGGAGGGCTCTGCACATCTGTTCCAGACAGTCCCTTCTCCCTGAGTTACTCATTAGCCTGCCCTGCCCCAGCTCCGCCACCTCTGGCCCAGCCGTCTGCACCAGGCTTCCAATGAAAAGTGACAGGGTCCCTGGATGGCCGGCAGGAAATGGGGGTGGGGCGGTTTCAGGTGAGGGCAGGAAGGACAGATACACGGGCCAGCCAATACGCCAAATGGTAAATACCTGGCCCATTTAGAAGATGGAGATCCTGAAGGAATAAAGGGTCAGCGCTGCAAAGAGGAAAATAAATGGCCATAATAGACATAGTAGAAAAGGACAGCTGGGGTGACCTTCATTCCAGATCCTCCCTTCTCATAAAGTTATAGAGCTGGGTGTGGTGGCACACAGGCCTGTAACTCAGTACTTGAGAGGCTGAGAGAAGAGGACCACAGGTTCTAGGGCAGCCTCAATAAGTAGTGAGACCCTGTTGCAAAATAAAATAGGGAGCCGGGTGTGGTGGTGCACGCTTATAATCCCAGCATTTGGGAGGCTGAGACAGGAGGATCATGGTTTGAGGCCAGCCTCAGCTACGTAGGGCCTTTGCAACTCAGTGAGACCCTGTTTCAAAATAAAGAATAAAAAATAGGACTGGGGGTGTCACTCGGAGGTAGAATGCCCCTGGGTTCCATCCCCAGTACTGCAAAAAAAAATAAGAATAAGAATAAGAATAAAAAATAGAGCCGAGCGTGGTGGTGCACGCTTGTAATCCCAGCATTTAGGAGGCTGAGACGGGAGGATCACAGTTTGCAGACAGCCTCAGCTACTTAGTGAGGCCCTCTGCAACTTAGTGAGACCCTGTTTCAAAATAAAGAATAAAAAAATAGGGCAGGGGATGTAGCTTGGAGGTCAAATACCCCTGGGTTCCATCCCCAGACCCGCAAAAAAAAAAAAAAAAAAAAAGAATAAAAATAGGGCTGGGGGTGTCACTCAGAGGTAGAATGCCCCTGGGTTCCATCCCCAGTAGCACACACACACAAAAAAAATTAAAATTAAATAGGGCCAGGGTATAGGTTGGACGTAGAATGCCCCTGAGTTCAATCCCTAGTATCACACACACACACACACACAAATCAATTAATTGATTAAATCAAATAGGCTGGGGGTATAGCTGGAAGTAGAATGCCCCCAGGGTTCAATCCCCAGTACAATACCAAAAAAAAAAAAAAAAGAAAGAAAGAAAGAAAGAAAGAAAGAAAGAAAGAAAGAAAAGAAAAGTTACAGAGATAAGAAAGTTCAGCCAAGCATGGTGGTGCATGCTTATAATCCCAGCATTTGGGAGGCTTGAGATAGGAGGATCATGGACAGCCTCGGCTACTTAGTGAGGCCCTTTGCAACTCAGTGAGACCCTGTTTCAAAATAAAGAATTAAAAAAGAAAAGCCAAGCATGGTGGTGCACACTTGTAATCTCAGCACTTGGGAGGCTGAGACAAGAGGATCGCACAGGTTCGAAGCCAGCCTCGGCTACTTAGTGAGGCTCTCAGCAATCTAGTGAGACCCTGTTTCCAAATAAAACATAAAAATAGGTCTGGGAGTATAGCCTGGAGGTAAAAGGCCCCTGAGTTCCATCCCCAGTACCACACACACACACACACACACACACACACACACACACACAGGAGGGCTGGGGGTGTAGCTTGGAGGTAGAATGCCCCTGGGTCCCATCCCCAATACGCCAAAAAAAAAAGTTCCTCATGGGCTAAATCGAACCCCCCAAGTGGACTCTTGGCTAGGTCCACTGAAAAAGCAGAAACCTGAGAGCCAGGCTGGAGCTGCTTGGCCAGTGGGGAAAGTCACACAATGAAGAACTGGGCCCCTGCGAACTGGCTGGACTGGTTTGAGAAGAAGGGGAAGGGGAGGGCAGGGAGAGCACACTGGCAGCGTGGAAATCGGGGCAGAGAAATCGCACAGAGGAGGCAGAGGGCACGACCAGGGGCAGAACTCGGTCCCGCCTGCATGCCAAAGCCAAGGCTCTCTGGGGAGCGGCCAGGAGCCGGGGCCCTGCACCAAGAACCTGCTGAGTGACAGCCCAGTGCGGCAGCCCAGTGCGGCTGGGCCTCCCTCTACCACTCCCTCTTAAATTCCCGAAGCTGCATTCCTGATCCCACGCTTACCTGGGCCCACCCTCACGTGGAGATACACCCAAGCCCCCTCCTCCCCTCCCCACAAAGACCAGCTGGGAACCGCAGGAAGCCATCTAGGAAGCCCGGATCTCCTAGAACCAGATCCATCTCTGGGTTAGCAGACCCCCAGAGTTAGATCCCCCCCCTACTCCCAAATATCCAGGATAAGGAAAAGGCTCGCAGAGGCAGCCCATCTACGAACATCCATCTACGAACATAGCGGTGCCTAATTACTTCCCAATTACAACAGCTCTCGCAGGCAGGGCATCAAAGGGGCCAGGGCTGAGGTTGGCTCTGATTCCTGAGTAGCCTAAGGCGAGGAAATCGGCCTCAGAAGTCTTGTCTGGGCCCCGTGTGCACCTCTCCTCTGACCTGGGGATTTGGAGGTGTAATTCCCCTATTCTGGTCTATTATTTCCTGCAGCCATCACAGGTCAGAAGTTAGGGATGCCTGGAGGGGTTTCAGAGAGTAATGAGGATTCGGAGAGACCTCAAGAAAATTGGTTGGGTTCCCAAACCTTACCCAGTGCGCCCCCCCCCCATTCTAGAACCAAATTAGAGGATGTAGCTCAGTGGCAAAGCGCTTGCCTGGCAAGTATACCGTATAGGTTCAATTCCCATTCAAAAAGATACCCCCTCAAAAAAAAAAAAAAAAAAAAGAGCTAGAACCAAATTAGAAAATATGCCTGGGCATGGTACTTGGGAGGTTGAGACAGGAGGATCACAGGTTCAAGGACAACCTCAGCAGTGTAGTGAGACTCAGTAAACTGGTAAGACCCTAATGGGTTTTTTTTGGTTTTTTTTTTCCTTTGTGGTACTGCAGACTGAACCCAGGGACATTCTCCTCTGAGCTATACCCCCTAGTTGTATTTTATTTATTTATTTATTTATTTATTTATTTATTTATTTATTTTTGCAGTACCGGCTATGGAACCCAGGAACATTCTACCCCCGAGCTACAACCCCACCTCTATTTTTTATTCTTTATTTTGAAACAGTCTCACTGAGTTCCAAAGGGCCTCACTAAGTAACTGAGACTCCAATCTGCAATCTTCCGGTCTCAGCCTCCCAAATGCTGAGATTACAAGCATACACCACCAGGCCTGGCCTTATTTTATTTAGTTTTGAAACAAGGTCTCATTAACTTGTGGAGGGCCTTACTAAATTGCTGAAGCTGACTGCAAACCTGTGTTCCTCCTGTCTCAACCTCCCAGCTACTGGGATTACAAGCGTGTGCCACCACACCCACACTACTAGTGAGACGCTGTTTCAAAACAAAACAAAACTAAAC
The DNA here is from genome assembly GCF_963383645.1 of Muscardinus avellanarius. NCBI lineage: Eukaryota > Metazoa > Chordata > Mammalia > Rodentia > Gliridae > Muscardinus > Muscardinus avellanarius. The sequence continues at coordinate 117,205,223 of NC_137788.1, forward strand.
TAAAAACTAAAAAGGGCTGAGGGTGGAACTCAGAGGCAAAAAGTCCCTGGGTTCAAACCTCTAGTACCACACACAAAAAAAGAAAATATGTATACTTGCAGGAATGGTTTGACATGAGTCTCTCCATAAAAGAGGTCTCATAAAAAATAAGTATTTCTAGATATTTTGTTGGCCCAGGGATCTATGATGCCTCGGGTCCTCTTAGAGGACTTGGGAGCGCGTGCTCTCTTTCTCTGTCTCTGTCTAGGTCTCTGGAGGAAGAAGGAAAAATTCCTCCCTGGCTTGAAGGCAAAGGAAGATAGAAACTGAAAACCTTCACACCTGGCGAGAAACTGGGGGTGCCCTCTTGCTCTGCCTTCGATGTTTCCACTGGCAACTGCCTTTACCTATAGGTGATGGTTACAGAAAAGATCACACAGCTCAGAGCCATTTCAGAGCCAGAAGGGAGGCGTCGGTGGCCACCTCACACCAGTCCAGGAAAACAGCACCTGCCGATCCCTCCCCTTACGTTTCTGAACCTCAGGAAGCAGTTCCCCTTACCCAACTGGGACTCCCCTTTCCCCCATCCCACCCTCCACCCCCAGCACCCCTGGTCTCCAAGAAAAAATTCTGCCCCTGGGACTGGCTCTGACCTCCAGAGAGATCCTGGCCCTGAGACGTTTTCATACCCTGGGAATAGCCTGCGCTCCAGGTGCCCCATGCCTGGCACCTCCCCAGCCACCTGCCCCTGGCACCTCAGAGTAAGGGCCAACTCCTCATCGGGTCTGCCACCCTACCCAGACCTCCACTCCTCCCCACCCAGCTGAGCACCTGTGCCCTGCAGGGGAGTATCTCCGATCGCCTGGACCCCCGCCCTCAGGGGTACACCTGAGGGCTCCCTCGCCTCGCAGGTACCCTTGGCCCCGCCGGGTTCACTCACCCCAGCCGGGGTCGGCGCTCCGGGGCTCGGGCTCCGGCGGAGCGGCGCGCGCGGCTCCCGGCCCTCCCTCCCCGGCCGTCCCTCCGCGCTCCCTCCTGCTCCCCCCCCTTCCCACCAACCTGTTACTCCGCTCCGGAGCTCCACCCCCATTGGCCGTCCCCGCCCGCCCCGCCTTACCCGTCCTCTGATTGGTGCGCTTCCGGAGGGGGGCGGGGCTTCGGGCGCGTGGGGCCCCAGACCCGGGGTCGCGAGCGGGTGGGCGGGTCACGTGGGGCGGCGGGCGCTGGGGCGGCGGAGGCCATTTTGGGGGCGTAGGGGCCGGCGGCCGGGGGTCGCCCCTGGGTCGGGCCCCGAGAGCCGCCTGCCGGAGCATCTCTGCGGCTCTGCTGGGAAAGAACCTCCTGCCTTCAGTGTCCCCAAGGGGCGCTTCCTCCGAGCCCTTCCGCCCTTCACCTAGGTCGTCGCCTTCTGCAGAGAGCGTCCCCGCTGCCCCCCGCGCGGAGCGCCCTCGCCGCGCTCCCCTCGCCGTTCCCCCGCTCGAGCCTGAACCCCGATCTCGGCTTCTCGTCCCCTCCCTCTCTCCGGCCTCTCCATCATTTTCAAGCCTGCTACCCTTTTTATCTTTTTCTACATTACGTAATTTTAAAACTCGTTCTGCCTCCGGCCCTGCCATAAGTCCCACCGGGGCTAGGGTCTTCTTTCTTATTTTATCCGCTGCTCGATCCCAAACGCCTACAGCACGGACCAGCATGTATTCGGCGCTTATAAATACTTGTAAAACGAATGAATGAATGAATGAATGAATGGGGAGCCACGGGGTGCGCGTGCACACGCTTCGGAATGACCTTGGTGCCCAGCGGACGGAGACTCAACTTCAGACTGTAAATCCACCTATTTTGAAAGTTAGCTTCTCGAGAGGCAGACCTAGGGATCCCAGTTTCCGGAAAACAAAAGAAGCCCCAGGGGCGCCCTGCCCCACGCAGGCGCCCGGTGAATCCGCAAAGGCCGGCTTCCCTGAGTTCAAGACGAGCTCGTCCCACCCCCACCCTGCAACACTCGCCAGCCTTGGGAAGCCGGGGTGTTGGCCCTGGAGGGGAAAGTCCACCTCCCAGTGCCCTAAGATGGCAAAGTCTCCCGCATGCCAAAGGCAGCTTTTATAAGGGATGGAGCCGTCCAACCCGCCCATGCCCTGGGGAGGAAGGACTGTACAGGTAATCAGAGGGTGGGGATCGCAGAGGAAGCCCCCTCCAACCCGGTTACCTCCAGACCCCCCGGGTGGGCTTTCTCATTTGTTTGATACTGGGGGTTCAACCCAGGGGTGTTCTGTGCTACACCCCGGCCCTTTTCATTTTTATTTTGAAATAGGGGTCTCCCTAAATTGCTGAGGGTCTGACAAATTGCTGTGGCTGCCTTTGAACCTGCAATCCCCTGGTCTCAGCCTCCCAAATATCGGGATTATAAACCCATGCAAGGCTGGTCGTGGTGGTGCACACCTGTAATCCCTGTATCTGGGAGGCTGAGACAGGAGAATTGCAGGTTCAAGGACAGCCTCAGCAACTTAGACTTTAATCAATTTCACAAGACTCTGTTTATAAAATAAAAAATAATAATAAAATAAAAATAATAAAAATAAGGCGGGCGTATGCTTGTAATCCCTGTGCTTGGGAGGCAGAGACAGGAGGATCGCGCAGGTTCAAAGCCAGCAGCCCACGCTGGTTTAGGAGACCCTGTTTCCAAATAAAAATGTAAAAATAGGTCTGGGAGTGTAGTCCGGAGGTAGAAGGGTTTCCAGGAACCCAGTACCACCAAAATAAATAAATAAATAAATAATATAATATAATATAATAATAAATAGTTAAAATAATAATAAAATAAAAATAATAAAAAATAAAAAATAAAACAGGGCTGGGGATGTAGTCATTAATTAGGTGGTTTGCCCATGGGTTTCACCCCCCAGTACCACAAAAAAAAACAAAAACAAAAAAATATATAGCACATGTAACTGTGCTGGGCTTGAGGTTTTTGTTGTTGTTGTTGTTGTTGTTGTTTTGTATTGTTTGTTTTTAAAGAGTTTTGTTAGCCGGGCATGGTGGCGCACGCTTGTAATCCCCGCACTTGGGAGGCTGAGACAGGAGGATCACACGGGTTCGAAGCCAGCCTCAGCTACTTAGTGAGGCTCTCAGCAACTTAGTGAGACCCTGTTTCCAAATAAAATATAAAATGGGTCTGGAGTATAGCCCGGAAGTAGAAAGCCTCTGGGTTCCACCCCCAGTACCACTATAAAAAATAATAAATAAATAAATAAATAAATAAATAAATAAAGAGTTTTGTTAGCCAGGCATGGTATCACAGGCTGTAATCCCAGTATCCCTGAGAGTGAGACTGGAGATTACAAATACTGGGATTACAAGGTGTGCCACGCTCTGCTCTCAAGGCTGTCTTTTAATGTGGGATTGTTGAGGTAAGCCAGATATTGGAGAAGTGAAAGCACCTTAACACTCCTGCTTAACTAACCCCTTGACAATTAGGATACTTCGTGTGTTTCCAGTCAATACAGAATTGAGTAGCCATCCAATCAGCTCTAGGAATTCAGGTTACGGGAAAACCCTGGAGCCTCTGAGTCACTGCCTCCCTCCTCAAGGAAGCACCCAGCCTCAAGGGACAGTATCCTTTACTGGTGACAAAGGTGACACCATGGCCCTTTTTTTTTTTTCTTTAGTACAGAGGTTCACAGGTTTGAACCCAGAGTCATTCCACCTCCTTAGCTATACCCCAGCTCTATTTTTTAAATCTTTCTTTCTTTCTTTCTTTCTTTCTTTCTTTCTTTCTTTCTTTCTTTCTTTCTTTCTTGTGGTATTGGGGATGGAACCCAGGGGCATTCTACCTCCGAGCTACACCCCCAGCCCTATTTTTTTTTCTTTTTTTGAAACAGGGTCTCACTGAGTTGCAGAGGGCCTCACTAAGTAGCTGAGGCTGTTTGCGAACCACAATCCTCCAGTCTCAGCCTCCCCAATGCTGGGATTACAAGTGTGCGCACCATGTCCAGTCTTTATTCTGTATTTTGAAACAGGGTCTCACTAAGTTATAGAGGGCCTCACTAAGTAGCTGAGGCTGACCACGAAACTGTGATCCTTCTGTCTCAGCCTCCCAAGTATTGGGATTACAAGCGTGCGCCACCACGCCCAGCTCATCATGGTCTTTATCCAGGGTTCAAAGGAGAGGTAATATGCCGGGTGAGGGGCAAAGGCTTGTAATCCCCGCGCTTGGGAGGCTGAGACAGGAGGATCACGCAGGTTCGAAGCCAGCCTCTGCTACTTAGTGAGGCTCTCAGCAACTTAGTGAGACCCTGTTTCCAAATAAAATATAAAATAGGTCTGGGAGTATAGCCGGAGGTGGAAAGCCCCTGGGTTCCACCCGCAGTACCACCACCAAAAAAAAAAAAAAAGAGGTAATTGGGAATCTATTCACAATATGATCCGGCTATACCACTCCTAGGTACTTTGCAAAGGGGCCTAAATCAGAGAACTACAGTAATATATGCATACCCATGTTCATAGCAGCACAATTCACAATAGCCAACCGCCCTAGGTGTCCACCAACAGATGAATGGATTAGAAAATTATGGAATAAACCGGGTGTGGTGGAATACGCTTGTAATCCCAGTACTTGGGAGGCTGAAACAGGAGGATTGCAGGTTTGTGGCCAGTCTCAGCTACTTAGTGAGGCCCTCTGCAATTTAGGCCCTGTTTTAAGATTAAAGAATAGCTGGGCATGGTGGTGCACGATTATAATCCCAGCATCTCGGAGGCTGAGACCCAAGGGTCGTAGTTCACGGACAACCTCAGCTACTTAGTGAGACCCGGTTTCAAAATAAAGAATAAAAAATAGGGCAGGGGATGTTATAGCTCAGAGTTCAAATGTCCCTGGGTTCCATCCCCAGACCCACAAAAAAAAAAAAAAAAAAAAAAAGGGAGTTTGAAGGAATTATTTCCATTGGCCATGTGTGCATATGTGAAAATACAAATGTCAATCGCACTACCCTGTATGGGGCAGAGAGGCTGTCCATGAACTGCAATCCTCCTGACTCAGCTTCCCAAATGCTGGGATTATAAGCAGGCACCAGCAGGGCATGGTGGCACACACTTGTAATCCCTGCATTTGGGAGACTGAAACAGGAGGATTAAGGTTCTTGGATAACCTCAGCTGCTTAGTGAGGCCCTTTGCAACTCAATGAGACCCTGTTTCAAAATAAAGACTAAAAAATAGGGCTGGAGGTGTAGCTTGGAGGTAGAATGTCTCAGAGTTCCATCCCTAGTACCACAAAAATAAATAAGTAAATAAAGAAATAAATAAATAAATAAATAAAAGCATGCACCACCATGCCTGGCTCTTTCCTCTGTTTTTTAAGTTTCTTTTATTTGGCCAGGCGTGGTGGCGCACGATTGTAATCCCCACACGTGGGAGGCTGAGACAGGAGGATCACACAAGTCGAAGCCAGCCTCAGCTACTTAGTAGTGAGACTCTCAGTAACTTGGTGAGACCCTGTTTCCAAAAATAGGTCTGGGAGTATAGCCCGGGGGTAGAAAGCCTCTGGGTTCCACCCCCAGTACCACACACACACACAAAAATTATTTTATTTGAAGCGGGCGTGTGGCACACGCTTGTAATCCCAGTGCTTGAGAGCCAGAGACAGGAGGATAGCGCAGGTTTGAAGCCAGCCTCTCTGGTTTAAGAGACCCTATTTCCAAATAAAAAGTATACAAATAGGTCTGGGAGTGTAGCCCGGAGGTAGAAGGGCTTCCAGGAACACACATGGCCAACGGTAATAATTGCTTCAACCTCCCTCTTTTTTTTTTTTTTTTTTTTTTTTTTTTTTTGCAGGTCTGGGGATGGAACCCAGGGGCATTTCACCTACGAGCTACATCCCTTGCCCTATTTTTTAAAATTATTCTTTATTTGAAACAGGGTCTCACTAAAAAGAAAAGTTTTTCTTTTATTTGTGCATCATAGCCTCACATGATAATGTAATTCAGAGCGATGGGGACACACGCACACAGCGCGTGGACTTGGCGGCTCTCTCCTGGCTCCAGCCTGTTCTCCCCTCTTCCCTACACGGTGGCAAGATTGACATTGGTATTCTCACGCATGCGCACGCTGTCCGCGGAAGTGTTTCCCTGGGCATCCCTTGATCCTCGCTCCACTCGCTGCCCTGCCCCAGACCACCTCGCAGGCTCCGCTGGGGTTTCTCCTCTATCGTCGGGAATCCCTCTGCTATCCCGAGTACTCCCCAGCTTCTCCACTTAGAGAAACATTTGACTCTTCGCTTTCTGTGGCTGGCTAATCTCACTTCACATGATGTTCTTCAAGTCTATCCATTTTGCTGCAAATGACACAATTTTGCTCTTGATTGCTGAGTCGAATCCCATTGTGCATACATACTGCACTTTTGTAATCCGTTCACCTGTTGATGGACACCTAGATTGGCTCCATCATTTGACTATGGTGAATTGTGCATATATAAACATGGATGTGCATATATTACTATGATTTTCTGATTTCAGTCCCTTTGGAAAGATGCCTAGGAGTGGTATAGCTAGATACTTTTTTTTTTTTTTTCCTTGCAGTACTGGGGATGGAACCTAGGAGCATTCTACCTCAGAGCTACACCCCAGCCCTAATTTTTTTTTTTTTTTTTTTGTGGATCTGGGAATGGAACCCAGGAGCATTCGACCTCCAAGCTACACCCCAGCCCTATTTTTTATTCTTTATTTTGAAACAGGGTCTCACTAAGTTGAGGAGGGCCTCACTAAGTAGCTGAAGCTGTCCACAAACCGCGATCTTCCAGTCTCAACCTCCCAAATGCTAAGATTACAAGTGTGTGCCACCACACCCGGCTTATTCTTTATTTTGAAACAGGGTCTCACTGAGTTGCAGAGAGTCTCACTAAGTAGCTGAAACTGGTTGTGAACCGTGATCCTCCTATTTCAGCCTCCCAAGTACTGAGATTACAAGTGTGTTCTACCATGCCAGGCTCTGTATTCTAATTTTACTTCTTGGAAATCTGCATTTCTACCCAAGTCTTCTAAACTCTTCGGAATTTCGTTTTCTTTGAGGATTTAGAATATGCTTTCAGAATTCATGAGTGTATTGTTTTCTATGGGCTTCTTCCAAGGGAAAAATAAACCAGTCCTGTTCTATCTTCTGGGTCCTCCTTTTATCATGGCTGGGTACATGAGCAGTGTTACCATATCTGGTGTATAACAAGGTATCTATTTGGAACAAAGAATTCCAGGCAACTTTTTTTGAGCCTAATCAGAATCACTTCCTGACCAACAAGACCAAGAAAAGATACCTCTCAGAGCCACACCTCCCCATCCTTGACTGTCCCAGCTGTCCACTTTAAGTGTTTTTTTTTTTTTTTTTCAGGTCTGGAACCCTGAGGCATTTGACCTCCGAGCTATACCCCTTGCCCTATTTTTTATTCATTATTTTGAAACCGGGTCTCACTGAGTTGCAGAGGGCCTCTCTAAGTAGCTGAGGCTATCCTCGAACCGTGATCCTCTCTCTGGTCTCAGCCTCCCGAAAGCTGGGATTACAAGCATGCACCACCAAGCCCAGCTTTACTTTAAGTGTTCTGAACAACTAACTTTTACCATGTTCAAGGTCTCCAGTACACATTCAAGAGAAGAATAACACTTAAAGCTGGGCGTGGTTGGTGCAGGTTTGTAATTCCAGTACTTGGGAGACTGAAACTGGAGGTTTCAGCAATTTAAGGAGGCCCTCCACAATTTACAGAGACAAGAAGATCGCAGGGTTGATTTGAGTACAGCCTCAGCAAATAGTGAGATTCTCATCAACCTAGTAAAACCCTATTTTAAAATAAAAATAAAATAGGGAGGAAAGTGTAGCTCAGATGCAGAACGCCCTTGGGTTCAATCTCCTGTACCATAGAAAGAAAGAAAAAAAAGGCAAAAACCCCCACATATTTCCAATTCTGATGAGATTAAAAGGAGCCCATTCCTTCTGCATTTTTTTCCCCTGAGTTGTTTAAACACCATTCCTAGGAGAGAGCCAGCTTTCCTCCACACACCCAAACAACAGCTGACTCCACCGCCCATCGCTCTGTCCTCTCCTCATAGGGAAGGCAGACAGAAGCTTGGCAGCTTAAACCCACACACATTCCCAAAGCCCAAGATTCCCCCAGTCCTTGCACAATCCACGGTGGCAGAGTTTTCACAGAATTCCACTAACTGAGCCAGGCGTGGTGGCGCACACCTGTGCTCCCTGCACCTGAGAGGCAGGAGCAGGGGCATTTGTGGGCTCAAGGCCAGCCTCAGCAACTCAGCCAGCACCTCGGCCACTTACCGAGATACTGATTCAACCACTTAACTAGATACTGATTAAAAAGAATAAGCAGGGCGTGGTGGCGCAGGCTTGTAATCCCAGCATTCCGGAGGTGGAGACCGGAGGATCTCGGTTCACAGACAACCTCAGCTACTTAGTGAGCTCCTTTGCAACTCAGTGAGACCCTGTTTTGTTTTTTTTTTTTTTTTTTTTTTTTTGCATGTCTGGGGATGGAACCCAGGGGCATTCGACCTCTGAGCTATACCCCCTGCCCTATTTTTCTTTATTTTGAAACCAGGTCTCACTGAGTTGCAGAGGGCCTCACTAAGTAGCTGAGGCTGTCCGCGAACCACGATCCTCAGGTCTCAGCCTCCCAAATGCTGGGATTACAAGCGTGCGCCACCACGCCAGGCTTGTTTTTGTTTTTTTTTTTGTTTTTTTTTAATATCTATTGGTAGTTGGGCGTGGTGGCGCACGCTTGTAATCCCCGCGCTTGGGAGGCGGAGACAGGAGGGTCGCGCAGGTTCGAAGCCAGCCGCGCTGGTTTAAGAGACCCTGTTTCCAAATTAAAAGTATAAAATAGGTCTGGGAGTGTAGCCCAGAGGTAGAAAGGCTTCCAGGAACCCCAGTACCACCAAAAATAAATAAATAAAATAAAAGACAAAAAGAAATAAAACGGGCTGGGAATGTAGCTTGAAAGTAGAATGCCTCCCGGTTTAATCCCCAGTCTCTCTCTCTGTCTCTCTCTCTCTCACACACACACACACACACACACACAAATAAATTAATTAGTTAATAGGGCTGGGGATGTGGCTCAGAGGTAGAACAATATCCCTGAGTTGGAATCCCAGTACGAAAGAAAAGGTATGGAATCTACGCATCTACATCACTTTTTCCTTTTTTCTTTCTTTCTTTTCTTTTTCTTTTTCTTTTTCTTTTTTTTTGTGCTGGAGATGGAAGCCAGGGGCATTCTACTTCCGAGCTACACCCCCCCTGCCCTACTTATTTATTTATTTATTTATTTATTTATTTATTTATTTATTTTTGTGGGTTTGGGGATAGAACCCAGGGACATTCTACCTACTAATTATACCCCCAATCCCTATTTTTTATTCTTTTCTTTTTTTTTGAAACAGGGTCCCACGAAACACGATCCTCCTGTCTCAATCTCTCGAATGCTAGGATTACAAATTCGTGCCACCATGCATGGCTTTCCCGATCCTATTTTTTATTTAATTAATTAATTAATTAATTATTATTATTTTTTTTTTGCAATACTGGGGGTGGAACCCAGGGGCATTCTACCTTCAAGCTACACACCCTGCCCTATTTTTTATTCATGTGTGTGTGTGTGTGTGTGTGTGTGTGTGTGGTACTGGAAGGTAGAACCCAGGGGCTTTCTACTTCTGGGCTATACTCCCAGACCTATTTTGTACTTTATTTGGAAAGAGTCTCACTAAGTTCCTGAGAGCTTCACTAAGTAGCTGAGGTTGGCTTCGAAACTGTGCGATCCTCCTGTCTCAGCCTCCCAACCGCTGGGATTACAAGTGTGCGCCACCACGCCCGGCTTTATTCTTTATTTTTGAAACAGGGTCTCACTGAGTTGCAAAGGGCCTCACTATGTAGCTGAGGCTGTCCATGAACCAGACCCTCCTGTTTCAGCCTCCTGAATGCTAAGATTATAAGCATGTACCACCATGCCCAGCCTTTAAGTAGCTGAGGCTGTCCATGAACCATGATCCTCCTGTCTCAGCCTCCCAAATGCTAGGATCACGCCCGGCTTTACATCACTTTCTCTGCCCATTCCTGCTTCTTTTCTCTTGTCTTTTGTGGGAATTCCTGCCCTTTACACCTCCCCACTCCTAACTTTGTCTCAGATCTGCGCTCCAGGCCCATGAAGTGACTCAGGCATTCCCAGGAGTGGTCTGGAGAGGCAGGCGGAGAGATGGGATTGGAGAATGACCTCACCCATGGGCTGGCTAGCAGTTAGGACCCCTCCCAGCGCCTAGCTGCAGTCCCAGCTACGGGGAGACCGAGGCAGGAGTATAGCTTGAGACCAGAAGATGGGGCCAGCCTGGACAACAAAGTAGGAGCCTCTGGCTCTAAAACAAAAATAAAAAGATCCAAAACCTCCTGGATGGGGCAGGGGTGTGTGTGAGTACAGACAGTGTCTAAGAAAATATTGGATGTCTGGTGTGGTAGCACACACCTGTAATCCTAGTACTTAGAAGGCTGAAAAGGAAGGATCACAAGTCCAAGACCAGTCTCAGCAACTTAGCGAGGCCCTCGGCCAACAGAGGAGACCTTGATTTACTCCAGTACTGCAATAAATAAACAAATAAATGAAAGGAAGGAAGGAAGGAAGAAGAAAAGAAAGAATAAAAGTAAGGTTGGGGATATAGCTTGGCGGTAGAATGTCGCTGGGTTCAATCCCCAGTACCACAAAAATTAAATTAAATTAAATTAAAAATAGAACTATGAGCCGGGCGTGGTGGCGCACGCTTGTAATCCCAGCATTCGGGAGACTGAGACCTGAGGATCGTGGTTCGCGGACAGCCTCAGCTACTTAGTGAGGCCCTCCACAACTCAGTGAGACTCGGTTTCAAAATAAAGAATAAAACATAGGTCAGGGGGTGTAGCTCGGAGGTTGAATGCCCCTGGTTTCCATCCCCTGGTCTGCAAAAAATAAAAAAATAAATAGAACTATGGGTGTAGCTCAGAGGTAGAATCTAGCCTCTGGGTTCAATCTCAAAATCTGGTGAGAAAAAAAAAAAAAAAAAAAAGAGCTAGGTAGGGTGGCGCAGTCTTGTAATTCCAGTACTTAGAAGGTTGAGGCAGGAAGATTGCAGGTTCGGGGCCAGCCTTAGCTTAGTGAGGTCCTCTGCAATTTAGTGAGACCTTGTTTCAAAATAAAGAATAACACAAGGGGCTTGGGGTGTAGCTCAGAAGTAGAATGCCCGTGGGTGCAATCCCCTGTACCAGAAGAAGAGGAAGATAGAGGAAGAGGATGGCCCAGTTCCTAGACCTTCAAGGGGATGCAGTGGGCAAACCCAGGGGTGCAGGAATTGAGGCAGAAGAGTTAGCAGGAAGAGCAAAGAATACAATAGAGAATACAATAAAGGGACAATGGAGTTGGCTGCCTGTTATTAAGTTGCATTGAGCCCCGCCAGGAGATAATAAAAAGCTGAGAGTGTAACATTGAAAATTAACTATGAAGGCCAGAGGGCCTCTGATGGTTTACAAAGAGGCCCTTATCCACAGCAGTGGGAGCGACAGCGGAAACTCACACAACCAAACTCCTGACTCAGCCAGTTCCCAGAGCGGCTGCAGTCAAGGTCAGGGTCCTGCTCAGGAAAACCGGAGATCCTGAGCTCAGAATGGAGATAACTGGGGACTGAGGAGCAGGGAGTGGCCCGGAAGATTCTGACTCCTACAGTACTCTTGACTCCTCAGAGCCCTAAAGGGACTCCAAGATTAAGAGCCACACTCCTGTCCGGTGTGGGGTGCATGCTTGTAATCCCAGTATTTGGGAGGCTGAGATAGGAGGATCATGGTTGAAGGCCAGCCTCAGCTACTGCTTAGTGAGGCCTTTTTAACTCAGTGAGACACTGTTTAAAAATAAAGAATAAGCCAGGCATGATGGCGCATGCTTGTAAAACCAACGCTTGAGAGGATGAGACAGGAGGATCACAGAGGTTCAAAGCCAGCCTCAGCTACTTAGTGAGGCTCTCAGTAACTTAGTGAGACCCTGTTTCCAAATAAAGTATAAAACAAGTCTGGGAGTTTAGCCCAGAGGTAAAAAAGCCCCTGGGTTTCATTCCCAGTACTAATACACACACACACACACACACACACACACACACACACACACACATATATATATTTATGACTTTCTATTTCACTGCAGAGATAAATTAGATTTTTTTGTGTGTGTATTGTGGATAGAACCCAGGAATTCTACCTCTGAGCTACACCCCCAACCCTAGTTTTTATTCTTTATTTTGAAACAGGGTCTCCCTGAGTTGCAAAGAGTCCTAGTAGCTGAGGCTGTCTGCCAACCTGTGATCCTCCTGTCTCAGCCTTCCAATTGTGTGCTCAACCATGCTTGTAATATATAAATTATAAATTTCTATATAAATTTCTATATACACATAAGCATGCCGGGCGTGGTGGCACACGCTTGTAATCCCCGCGCTTGGCAGGCTGAGACAAGAGCCACAGGTTCGAAGCCAGCCTCAGCTACTTAGTGAGGCTCTCAGCAACTTAGTGAGACCCTGTTTCCAAATAAAATATAAAATAGGTCTGGGAGTATAGCCTGCAGGTAGAAAGAAAGCCCCTGGGTCCACCCCCAGTAATATACACACACACACACACACACACACACACACACATATATATATATGTATATATGTATATATGTATATATATATATACAAAAAAATTAAATATCCAAACTGTGATTATATTGTGATTATATAAATCTTAAATATAGATTTTTGTGTGTGTGATACTTCGGATGGAAGCCAGGGGCATTTGACCTCTAAGCTACACCCCCTGCCTATTTTTTTATTCTTTATTTTGAAACAGGGTCTCACTAAGTTGTGGAGGGCCTCACTAAGTAGCTGAGGCTGTCGGCGAACAGCGATCCTCTGGTCTCAGCCTCCCAAATGCTGGGATTACAAGCATGTGCCACCACGCCCGGACCCAGCCCTATTATTTATTCTTTTTTTGGAAACAGGGTCTCACTGAGTTGCAGGGGGCCTCCCTAAGTAGCTGAGGCTGGCCACAGCAATCCTCCGGGCTCAGCCTCCTGAAAGCTGGAATTACAAGCGTGCGCCACCACGCATGGTTTTATGTTCTTTTTCTTTTGGAAAAATAGCCTTACCGCAGATGAATGTCAGGTGTGCAGCAGGATGGTTTTAACCTATGCCTCCATCCCTGGCACTCCTCCCGGAGCCGGGGGTGGGGGATGGGATCGTTGGGCCTTTTCACAAGTTTGTATTCTGAGTAATGCACGAGATGAGTCATTGACAAATTTTTTCTACAAAAGTGGGCTGGAAAGAAAGCCACTTCCCACTCACTTGGCAGGTGACCAGTAGCTCATTAACCTAAATCATGTCACTACCCAGTCACGTACGTCTCTTCATGGTACACAGAGCTCGGTTGAAATTCAAAGGGCGGAGGAAAACCTCAGCTCTTATCCCGGGCCGCTCTTGGCTGCCCCGTGTGGAAGCAGGTGGGATTTCTTTTCTTCCTTTTTCTTTTTTTTCTTTGCGGTTTTTGAGATGGAACCCAGGTGCATTCTACCTCCGAGCTACACCCCAGCCCCATTTTTTTTTTAATTCTTTATTTTGAAACAGGGTCTCACTGAGTTGCAAAGGGCCTCACTAAGTAGCTGAGGCTGGCTGTGAACCGTGATCTTCCTGTCTCAGCCTCCCAAATGCTGGGATTACAAATGTGCACCACCACGCCCGGCTGAGATTTCTTTTCTTTTCTTTTCTTTTCTTTTCTTTTCTTTTCTTTTCTTTTCTTTTCTTTTCTTTTCTTTTCTTTTTTTCGGTACTGGGGGTGGAACCCAGGGGTATTCTACCTGTAATTCTCCTGTCTTAGCCTCCGAGTACTGGGATTAGAGATTTGAACCACCATGCACAGCATATTATTTTATTTTATTTTATTTTATTTTATTTTATTTTATTTTATTTTATTTTATTTTGGCAGGTCTGGGGAGAGAACCCAGGGGCATTCGACCTCCGAGCTACACCCCCTGCCCTATTTATTATTCTTAATTTTGAATCCGGGTCTCATTAAGTTGCAGAGGGCCTCACAATGTAGCTGAGGCTGTCCGTGAACCGCCATCCTCCTGTCTCAGCCTCCCGAATGCTGGGATTACAAGAGTGCACCACCACATCCAGCTCACAGCATTTTATTTATTTTTAATTTAATTTTTTATGACGTGCTATGGGGATTGAACTGGAAGCACTCTATCTCTGAGCTGATACACCAGCTCTCTCTATTTTTTTTTTTTTTTTTTTGGTGTGGTACTGGGGGTGGAACATAGGAGTTTTCTACCTCCGGGCTATACTCCGAGACCTATTTTATACTTTTTTTTAATTTTAATTTAATTTAATTTTTTAATTGGATTATTTTTTATTGGTGCACTGTATTCATACATCATAATGGGATAAAAAATACTTTTGTAGACATACATGCACACATCACCCAGTTAGCCCCTACCCGATCCCCACCCCATTCCCTCCCCATCCCTCCTTCCCATGCTTGGCTTAGTGATTGACATTTAGTATTATAGCAATTTATCCAAAATTAACAATGATAATCTCACATAACAGTTTCATTTGTCTGATACCAAGCTTTTGATGACTTAAAGATAACATTTCAATATTTCTTTTTGCTTTCTTTCTTACCAGAGAATATTTTTTCTTTTTTTTTAGGTGAAAAATAAATCATACATTTATTTATTTTTCAGAAAAAATCTATCCTAATATGGAATATGGACTCTAGATACCCAAAACGATCTCGAAAAAGAACAAAGCTAGAAGATGTATATTTTCTGATTTCAAACCATATAAAGCTACAATAATCGAAACAGTGTAGTACTGTTATAAAGGCAGACATATAAACCATTGGAGTTAAATAAAAGCCTAGAGATGAATTCTTCCATATATTGTCAAGTTATTTTTGACAAGGTTTCCATGAACATTTGGTGGAGGAAATAATAATATTTTAACTAAATATTGTTGAAAAATAATAATTACATAAAAAAGAATAAAATTGGACCCTTACCTAACACCATATACAAATATTAATTCAAAATAGATAAAAGACCTAAATATAAATCTTAAGACTGTAAACTTTTAGAAGGATATCTGGGTCATAAAACCTCATAACATTGAAATTGGCAGTGATTTCCTTGGATATGATTTCAATGGCACAGGCAACAGAAGGGTAAACAAACTCCCTAAAAAATAAAAAAAATATTGTATATCCAAAGACAATGTAAAGAGAGTTAAAAGTTACTGATAGAATGGGATAAAATATTTCCAAATGCTATATCTGAAGGTATATTAATATTTCAAATAGAAATCCTAAAAAATAGCAACAATAAAAGCAAACAATACAATTTAGAGATAGGTAAAAGACTAACATAAATAATGAATCTCCACAGATAACCAATCTTAGTTGTCTGTTGGATGGAAAATCTTGTTTCTCTGGTTCTGGTGTGTGTTACCTATTTCTTCTTTGTAGTTAATCTCTTTGAGTATTTTCACTAGCGCTGGTTTTGAAGACATAAATTCCTTCAGTTTCTGTTTGTCGTGGAAGTTTCTTATTTCCCCATCTATTTTGATAGAAAGTTTTTCTGGGTAGGAAATTTTTGGCTGGAAGTTGTTTTCTTTCAGAGTTTGGAATATGTTACTCCAAGCCCTTCTGGCTCTCATGACTTGGTTTGGGAAGTCTGGAGTGATTCTAATTGGTTTGCCTCTGAATGTCACTTGGCCCTTTGTTTTTGTTGCCTTTAAGATTCTCTGCTTGGCTTCCACATTGGTCATTTTGACAATTATGTGGCGTGGGGATCCTCTTCTCCGATCCTGTCTAAAGGGAGTTCTATAAGTTTCCTGGACCTGTGTATCGACCTATTGTTCTATGTTTGGAAAATTTTCTGCTATTATTTCTTTGAAGAGATTGTTGATCCCTTTGGTTTCACCTTCTTTTCCCTCCTCTATTCCAATTATTCTTAGGTTAGCTCTTTTTTTGTGTGTGTGTGTGGTACTGGGGTTCCTGGAAGCCCTTCCACTTCCGGGCTACACTCCCAGACCTATTTTTTACATTTTTATTTGAAAACAGGGTCTCCTAAGCCAGCGCGCGCGGCTGGCTTCGAACCTGCGCAATCCTCCTGTCTCCGCCTCCCAAGCGCGGGGATTACAAGCGTGCGCCACCACGCCCGGCTTAGGTTAGCTCTTTTAAAATGGGCCCATATTTCTTCAATGTCAGATTCCTGCTGTCGGATTTTTTTTCTAAATTATACACTATGCATTCATTTTTTGAATGATCATCTTTTAAGAGTGAGATTCTATTCTCCATGTGGTCTAATCGGTTGTTTGTACTTTGAATTGAGGCCTTTACTTCATTAATTGCATCCTTTATCTCTTTTTGGCTCTCTCTAAATTCTTTTCGAAACACCTCTATTATTTCTACAGTGATTTTCCTGATTTGATCTTCTATAAATCTCTGAATTTCTGTTTTATCGGGTTCTGATGTTGTGGGGTTGTGGGCATTCATTGCTCCATTGTTATTCTTCTTTCCCATGATTTCAGAAGTTTGTGCCTTCTCTGGGTTCTTCCCTGGGTGACTACGACTTCACTTAAGGTGCTCTGGATCTCGAGTCTGTGGTATCTCAGATCCCACTACTCCTTTACTGGGTTGTATCACAGAGTCTCAGACCCAGGGAGTCAATCGAGGCTGCTTTAGACCATGGGGGGTGCCAGTTTGGGCGTTCTCCTATGGTGTAATATCTCTGCCACCACCACTCCCCCACTGGGTCAAGTCCCTGGGAGTACAGTATTGGGATTTCTCCTCTAGGGGCCACAATTTGACTCACTGTTGTTGAGTGCGCAGATGGAGCTGTCGTGGACTCGTTGAATTCGCTGCTGCTGCCGCCGGTGGCAATATGGCGCCGTTGCCCTGCCCTCGGCCATGAGGCTGGCGTATTTCTTCTCTGTTTTTGAGCTCTTCTCTGAGTCTCTGCAGGGTGTGCTGAGCCCAGCCACTGGGAGCTTTAGATGCTCCCTGCGTCGAGAAATCTGCCGAATTCCTCCAGGCTGATCCGCAGCGGCTCACCTTGGCTCGCTGCTCACCTTGGCTCGCTGCCCACTGCTCCTCTCTGGAGCCTGGTGGGCTGTTGAGTGCTTTGGTCTGGAGCTGTTCGGTGAACTCGCCGCTGCTGCTGACAGTAAGGCGCTGCTGCCGCGTCCTTGGGCATGAGGCCGGCGTATCTCCTTTGTGGCTCTGAGCTCCGTTCTTATTTTATACTTTATTTATTTATTTTTATTTTATTTATTTATTTATTTTTTGGGTGGTACTGGGTTCCTGGAAGCCCTTCTACCTCCGGGCTACACTCCCAGACCTATTTTATGTTTGGAAACAGGGTCTCTTAAACCAGTGCGGCTGGCTTCTAACCTGAGCAATCCTCCTGTCTCCGCCTCCCAAGCACTGGGATTACAAGCGTGCACCACCACGCCCGTCTATACTTTATTTAGAAACAGGGTCAATAAGTTGCTGAAAGCCTCATTAACTAGCTGAGGCTGGCTTCGAACCTGTGTGATCCTGTCTCAGCCTCCCTAGCGCTGGGATTACAAGCATGTGCCACCATACCTGTGTGCCACCATGCCCGGCTCCCAGGTCTGTCTCTGTCTCTGTCTCTGTCTCTCTGTTTCTCTCTCTCCATATATATATATATATATATATATATATATATATATATATATATATATTATGTATATATGTATATATTCAGTACTGGGGATGGAACCCAAGAGCATTCTATCTCTGAGCTACAACCGCAGCCCAAGTTTTTATTCTTTATTTGAAACAGGGTCTCACTGGGTTGCAAATGGCCTCAGTAGGTAGCTGAGGCTGTCCTCAATCCGTGATCCTCCTGTCTCAGCCTCCCAAAGGCTGGAATTACAAGCGTGCGCCACCACGCCCGGCTATATGTTTTGTTTTGAAACAGGATCTCACGAGGTTGTCGAGAGTCTCACTAAATTGCTGAGTCTGGTTTTGAGCCTGCAATCCTCCTGTCTCAGCCTCTCCAGTACTGGGATTATAAGTGGGCGCCATGCCTCACCTTCTGTTATTTTTAAGCCTCTAATTGTTCAGTGTATATTTACTTAAAAACACTTAAGCACTTGCTTAAATTACTACTTTAATTGCTGTTCTAATTGCTTTACAAATGTAACCTCATTTATCTTCATAATGATCTTATGAGGGAGGTAGTCTATTGCCACCTTTGTAAGTCAAGAAAGTACAGAGAAGTACCTCGCTCAAAGTCATCAGACAGGAATTAGGAGTCAAGCCCAGTCCTCCCCTGGGATCACAGTCTCAACCCTGCTCACTCCTGCCTGCTCACTGCTCCAATGCATAATTATATTAGGAGTTCTTTGGGGGAGAAAACTGCATCTGTCTCGCATTTCTTCTGCACCCCCAGCCCTATTTTTTATTCTTTATTTTGAAACAGGGCCTCACTAAGTAGCTGAGGCTGGCCGCGAACCACGACCCTCCAGTCTCAGCCTTCCGAAGGCTGGGATTACAAGCGTGCGCCACCTCTCCGGGTTTACTGCGCTCCTTTTTCTTTGTTTACACAATCTGTCTCCCAAGCCGGCTCCGGCTCCTGGCCCTCTTTAGCTCAAGGTTCTGGGCTCTTCTGATTGCCAAGAGTGCACCGTGGTCTTCCAGCCACCAGAGGGCGCGATGGACACTGCGGCTCCGATCCCGAGGCTCCGCCATACCTGGGTCAAAGGCTGCAGGGTTTTATTCCTGCATTCCGCACCCACTCCACCTTTGGGGATGCACTTCTCTTCTGGGCCCCCGAAAGCCCCCCCATTGGCTGCTTCCCCGCGGTTTGCTTGACAGGCTTTATTATCCTGGGACCCTGAAAGGCAGCGTGGGGGAGGGCTGCCTGCCACCCAGAAAGCATGAAAATAAATGTCTATTGTAGTTGAGGTGTGTTTTGTTTTGTTTTTGTAGTGGGGATGGAACCCAGGGCCAGCCCTGTCTTTTTTTTTTTTTTTTTTTTTTTTTTTTTTTTTGTGGTACTGGGGATGGAATCCAGAAGCCTTCTACCTCTGGGCTATACTCCCAGACGTATTTTATATTTTATTTGGAAACAGGGTCTCACTAAATTGCTGAGAGCCTCTCTAGGTAGCTGAGGCTGGCTTCGAACCTGCACGATCCTCCTGTCTCAGCCTCCCAAGTGCTGGGATTACAAGCATGTGCCACCCTGTTTTTTTTGTTTTTTTTTTTCTTTCTTTCTTTCTTTCTTTCTTTCTTTCTTTCTTTCTTTCTTTCTTTCTTTCTTTCTTTGGAAACAGAGTCTCACTGAGTTGCAAAGGGCTTCACTAAGTAGCTGAGGCTGTCTGTGAACATTGATCCTCCTGTCAGCCTCCCAAATGCTGGGGTTACAATCGTGTGCCACCCCACCCGGCTTAAGTTTTTATTTTATTTTAATGTTTTGGTGGTACTGGGGTTCCTGGAAACCCTTCTACCTCCAGGCTTCACTCCCAGACCTATTTTTTATATTGTTTTTATTTGGAAACAGGGTCTCTTAAGCCAGTGAGGCTGACTTTGAACCTGCACGATTCTCATGTCTCCACCTCCCAAGCAAAGGGATTACAAGCGTGGGCCACCACGCCCAGCTTAATTTTTATTTTGAAATGAACTCTCTTGGCTGAGTGTGGTGGTGCATGCTTGTAATCCCAGTACTTGCTACTTTAGTGAGGGCAATTTAGTGAGACCCTGTTTCTAAATAAAAAATGAAATGGAGCTGGAGGAGTAGCTCGGGGGAAGAATGCCCCTGGGTTCAATTCCCAGTACCACAGAAAAAATAAAAATAAAAATATACTCTAAATTGTTGTAATCCAAGTAATGGGATGCAGGTGTGTGTCAGAACACCTGCAGTGTGCATTGTAATTCTTATTTAGGTCTATTTTTTTTAATAGTATTTAGTCTACTCTAACTAATATGATATCCTGGTACCATTTTTTTCTTTTTCTACAAGAGTAATTCTGGCTGAGTATGGTGGCACACATCTGTAACCCCAATATTTGGGATTACAGACACAGGAGAACTGCAGGTTTGAGGACAGCCTCAGCAAGCAGTGAGACTTTCATCAACTTAGTGAGACCCTGTTTCGAAATAAAAGTTAGGCCAGGTGTGGTGGCCCACACTTGTAATCCCAGCATTTGGGAGGCTGAGGCAGGAGGATAGCGGTTCACAGCCAGCCTCAGCTACTAGTGAGGGCCCTTGCAACTCAGTGAGACCCTGTTTCAAAATAAAGAATAAAAAAAATAGGGCTGGGGGTATAGCTTGGAGGTAGAATGCTCCTGGGTTCCATCCCCAGTACCACAAAAACAAACAAACAAACAAACAAATAAATAAATATTAGCCGGGCGTGGTGGTGTATGCTTGTAATCCCAGGACTTGGAAGGCCAGGACAGGATGATCGCACAGGTTCGAAACCAGCCTTGGCTACTTAATGAAGCTCTCTGCAACTTAGTGAGACCTGTTTCCAAATAAAATATAAAATAGGTCTGGGAACCAGGCATAGTGGTGCACGCTTGTAATCCCAGCATTTGGGAGGCTGAGACAGGAGGATCCGGGTTCACGGCCAGCCTCAGCTACTTAGTGAGGCCCTTTGCAACTCAGTGAGACCCTATTTCAAAATAAAGAATTAAAAATAGGACTTGGAGTTGGGCGTGGTGGTGCATGCTTGTAATCCCCGCGCTTGGGAGGCTTAGACAGGAGGATTGCGCAGGTTCGAAGCCAGCCTCAGCTACTTAGTGAGGCTCGCAGCAACTTAGTGAGACTCTGTTTCCAAATAAAATATAAAATAGGTCTTGGAGTATAGCCTGGAGGTAGAAAGCCTCTGGGTTCCACCCCCAGTACCACCAAATAAATAAATAAATAAATAAATGAATAAAAATAGGACTTGGTGCATTGTAATCAAACATCATATTGGAATACAAGACTTGTGAGGATATTCAAGTACACATCATTCAATTCGCCTTTATCCAATCCCCATCCCATTCTCTCCCCCTCCCTCAATCCCATGCTTGATTTAGTATTTAACATTGATATATTTGTTTACCTATATCTTATGTTTTAATGAGATTCCATCTTCCCCCTTCCCATCCCCGCTGATTGGTCACCTTAATTGCTCCTCCATAGGGCTCCTTCTCCCACTAGATTCCCTCCTATTACCCATTCCTTCCTAGTTTCTGCATATTAGGGAGAGCATCTGATTTTTTATTTTTCTTTGATATTTCTCTGTGTATGCCACATTGCAAGTTCTGATCCCACTCACAAAGGCCCCGGCACTGGCCTGGTCACCCGGCAGACTCTGTTCCCATCCTCACTGGCTCCAGCAGCAGCCTTGCCTCATGGCTGGCTCCGATCCCGGCCTCAGAGGCCTCAGCACCGGCCTTGCCTTTAGGCAGGTTCCTATCCTGGCCTTGCTGGCTCCATCTACGGCCTCACCAAATGGCAGGCCCCAATCCCGGCCTCGCTGGCCCCAACCCTGGCCTCACCCCTCGGCAGGCTCTGATCCTGGCCTCAGAGGCCCCAGCACTGGGCTTGTCTCACTGCAGGCTCTGATCCCTGACTCACTGGCCCCAGCCCCAGCCTTACCTCTCAGCATGCTCTGATCCTGGCCTCGGGGGCCCTGGCACCAGCCTCACCCCTCGGCAGGTTCCAATCCTGGCCTTGCTGGCCCCGGCACCAGCCTCACCCCTTGGCAGGCTCCAATATCGGCCTTGGCGACCCCAGCACTGGCCTTGCCTCACAGTAGGCTCAGATCCCGGCCTCACTGGTCCTGGCACCAGCCTAGCCACCCGGTAGGCTCCCATCCTGGCCTCAGAAGCCCCAGCACTGGCCTTGTTATCTTGCTGTGCATCGGGCTCTGTTCTCTGCCACTATGATCAGGTCATCTACAGATGTTCCCTATTTTCTTCCTTCTTTTTTTTTGTGGTACTGGGGTTCCTGGAAACCCTTTCTTCCACCTCTGGGCTCTACCCCAGGGACCCACTTTTTTTTAAAATTTGGAAACAGGGTCTCTCAGGCCATCAAGGCTGGCCACAAACCTGCACGATCCTCCTGTCCTCGCCTCCCAAGTGCAGGGACCACAAGCGTGCACCCCCACACCTGGTGTTCTTCAATTTTTTTTTTTAATATGAGAGAGCAGTACATGTCTTTTGCGAAACTGGGACCCCAAATTCCTAGTGTCAATGAATTTTGTCCTCCCTCCAAAGGCAGAGGTCCACAGCTTTACTCTGGAGAGCAGGCTCTGCTGCTCCGCATACACCCTGGCCTCCCGCTCTGCGCAGAGGAGCACGGTGGCCATAAGGGCTGATGAGTCCCAGAACACACTGCATGGTGGCCCATCCCGGCCATGCTAGGCTCTGAAACCCCCCAAACCCTTTTACTACTTAGGATGTTGACCAGAATCCCCAAACATGTGGCAGGAGCAGTCTACTTTTGGAGAGATTTCCTCAAAAGTTCAAGGTGAACTGGACTTGATCTGTCTGCCCCTCCAAACTCTGGTTACCACCACCACTGTTGCTGCCTCTGCCATCTCGGTTCTCTCCTGAACACCTTTCCCACACAATTTGTTTTCCATAGTTTCTGAGCATGTGTGGCAGTAGCAGTATACCTTTGAAGATATTTCTTTAAATTATGGGGTGGATTTGATTGTATCTCTGCCTCTACCAAATACTGACCACCACTTCCACTGCCCTGCCATCTTGGTTCTCCTCCAAGCACCCTATTCACACAGCATGTTGCCCCAAATTCCCGAGTGTGCACGGTAGTAGCATTCTACCTCTGGGGCAATTTCTTCAAAAGATCAAGGTGGGTAGAATCAGCTCTCTGCCTATTCTGGATGCTGGCTGCTGTCATTGCCGCTGCCTCCACCATCTCAATTCTCTCTCCAACACTTTTCCCACACTGCATGTTGTCCAGAATTCCTGAGCATGCGCGGTGGCACTTCCACCTTTGGGGCAGTTTCTTCAGAAGATCAGGGTGGGTTGGATCATATCCCTGCTTCTCCCAAATGCTAGCCTCCACCACCACCACCATCGCCGCTGCCACCGCCTTCCTCCTCGTTCACCACTGGTCTCCTTCCTTACAGATAATGTTCAGAATTCTTAAGGATGTGAGGAGGGAGTGGTCCCCCTTCGCAGGGAGTTTTCCCCAAAAGTTCCAGGTGAATTGGGTAGGATTTGTCTGCATTTCCTCAATCCTGGCTACCACCGCCGCCATCTCAACTCCTCTCCAATATATATATATATATATATATATATATATATATATATATATATATACACACACACATATATATATATATATATTTTAATACAAGAAAACAGTATGTGTGTTTTGAAGCAGTTGTGGGATCAAGCACTTAGCAGCAATGAATTTTATCTCCCTTCTAAGAGCGGAGGCCCACAACCTCACCGTGCTGAACAGGAACTGCTGTTAGGAGCGTACCAAGGGCCCCAGCACAGCACAGTGGTGCTAGGCTTCTCAGGACACGGGGGCTTCCAGGAACCCCAGTACCATAAAAAAAAAAAAAAAAAAAAAGAGCCGGGCTTGGTGGCGCACGCTTATAATCCCAGCATTCGGGAGGCTGAGACTGGAGGATCGTGGTTTGTGGACAGCCACAGCTACTTAGTAAGGCCCTCCACAACTTAGTGAGGCCCTGTTTCAAAATAAAGAATAAAAAATAGGGCAAGGTGTGTAGCTCGGAGGTCGAATGTCCCTGGGTTTCATCCCCAAACACGCAAAATAAATAAATAAATAAATAAATAAATAAATAAATAAATAAATAAGGCTGGGGTGTAGCTCAGAGGTAGAATACCCCTGGGTTCAATCCCCAGTACTGCCCAAAAATATATGCATATATATTAAAAATAAATTAATTCACTAGCCGCTATCTTTTGTGTGTATAATACTACAAATTGAATCCAGTGCATTCTACTTCTGAGCTACACCCCAGCACTACATTTTTTTATTATTATTATTATTATTATTATTATTAATTATTATTGTGGTACTGGAGGTAGAACCCAGAGGCTTTCTACCTCCAGGCTCTACTCCAGACCCATTTTTTATATTTTATATGGAAACAGGGTCTCACTAAGTTGCTGAGAGCCTCACTAAGTAGCTGAGGCTGGCTTCAAACCTGTGGATCCTCCTGTCTCAGCCTCCCAAGCGCTGGGATTACAAGAGTGCATCACCATGCCCGGCTATTTTATTTTTTATTTAGAAACAGGGTCTCACTAAGTTGCTGAGGCTGGCCTCAAAGCTGTGATCCTCCTGTCTCAGCCTCCCAAGTACTGGGGACACAGGCATGTGCCAACACTCACTAATCTTTAAGAAAACAGCTGCGCAAATCTCCTTAATGAGTTTTCACCGTTGAGCTGTCTGCAGCATTAAAATAAACTAGATCTCAATGTTCCGCTTCAGTCTTTTCCAAACACACTGAAACTTAATATGACCAAAAGCAGAAACACAAAGAAAATACAGACTTCAGGCCTCCCTGGAATCCCGTGGCCCGCGGAGCCCCAGCGCCCACTACCTAAGGAATGATGTAATGGAAACCCAGGCCTCCTAATTGCCTCGGCATGAATAACTTGTAAAGTCTTTCTCCCCACATCTGTGTCAAGTAAGCGCAGAGCTTCCATGTTTAGACAAATGTCTCAAGTTCCATACTGAAAAGAGGTTAGGCTCACTAGCTAATTAGGCACTCTTTCCCCTGAAAAAGTGTGTGTGTGTGTGTGTGTGTGTGTGTGTGTGTGTGTGTGTGTGTATGTGTGTGTTATTGGGAATCAAAACCATGGGCATTCTACCTCTAAGTCACACTCCCCACCTGATTTTTTTTTTTTTTTTTTTTTTAGTATTGGGGATTGAACCCAGGGGAATTCTACCTATGTGCTATACCACCAGCCCTATATTTTTTTTTATTCTTTATTTTGAAACAGGGTCTCACTAAGTTGCGGAGGGCCTCCCTAAGTAGCTGAGGCTGGCCGCAAACCTGCGATCCTCCTGGCTCAGCCTCCCGAATGCTGGGATTACAGAGTGTACCACCACTAGATTTTTTAAGTTATTTATGTATTTATTCATTTCTTTATTTATTTTTGGTGCTGAGGATTAAAGCCTTCGCAACTCAACTCAGTGAGACCCTGTTTCAAAAATATAAAAGACTAAGCTGGGTATGTTGGTGCACGGTTGTAATCCTAGTACTTGAGAGGCTGAGACAGGAGGATTGTGCGAGCTCAAAGCCAGCCTCAGTTACTTAGGCCCTTTGCAACTCAGTGAGACCCTGTTTCAAAATAAAGAATAACAGCCGGGCATGGTGGTGCATCTTTGCAATCCCAGTGCTTGGGAGGCTGAGATAGGAGGATCACACAGGTTCAAAGCCACCCTCAGCTATTTAGTGAGGCTCTCAGCAACTTAGTGAGACCCTGTTTCCAAATAAAATATAAAATGGGTCTGGGAGTATAGCTTGGAGGTAGAAAGCCTCTGGGTTCCACCCCCAGTAAAAAAAAAAAAAAAAAAAAAAATCTGGGTGTGTAGCTTGGAGATAGAATGCCCCTGAGTTCAACCCCCAGTGCCAAAATGATAATAACAATAATATCAATAATATTAATAATAGCATTAATAATTAATAATAATATTAATAATAATATCATTAATAATAATGTTTTTCAGGTCACATCATTTTCTGTACTTCCACTATGGTCCTTGTAAGGACCTTATGAGGCCAAGAGGTCATAGTGAAATAAAGAAATGAACCGGGCGTGGGGGCGCACGCTTGTAATCCCAGCATTCAGGAGGTGGAGACTGGAGGATCACGGTTAGCAGACAGCCTCAGCTACTTAGTGAGGCCTCTGCAACTCAGTGAGACCCTGTTTCAAACCGAAAAAGACTAAAACATAGGACTGGGGGTGTAGCTCTGAGGTAGAATGCCCCTGGGGTCCCATCCCCAGTAACACACACACACACACACACACACACACACACACACACACACACACAGAATAAAGGTTAAAGGTTGGGAGTGTAGCTTAGAGGTAGAATGCTCCTGGGTTCCATCCCCAGTACCACCAAAAAAAAAAAAAAGGAAAAGAAAAGAAATGAAGAAAGAAATGAAAAAAAGGGGAAAAAAAAGAAAGCAAGAAGGAAAGAAAGATGTTATCAGTAAAGTCAAGCAAGATGACACAGGCCTGTGACCCAGTAACAGGCCTGTGACACAGGCCTGGGAAGGCCCAGGCAGGGGGACTGCAGGTTCCAGGCCAGCCTGGGCAATTTAGCAAGAGTATTATTCAGCTGGGCATTGGGGCATACGCTTGTAATCCCAGCGGTTAAGAGGCTGAGACAAGAGGATCACACAAGTTTGAAGCCAGCCTCAGCTACTTAGTGATACTACTTAGGCTCTCAGCAACTAGTGAGAACCCTGTTTCCAAATAAAATATAAAATAGAGCAAGGGGTGTAGGTCGGAGGTAGAATGCCCCTGGGTTCCATCCCCAATAGTGAAAAAACAAAAGACCATTATTCAAAATAAAAGGTAAAAATAGGGCTGGGATGTAGCTCAAAGGGTTCAATCCCCTGAGTTCAATTCCTAGTACAAATGACAATAATAATTAATAATAATAAATTAAAGTAAGTAAACAAAAAGGACGGGAGCTGCTAGAGGTGGCTCACATTTGGGAGGCTGAGACAGGAGGATCGCAGGTTTGCAGACAGCCTCAGCTACTTAGTAAAGCCCATTGCAATTTAGTGAGATCCTGTTTCGAAGTAAAGAATAATCCAGCTGGGCGTGCTGGTGCACGCTTGTAATCCCAGCATTTGGGAGGCTGAGACAAGAGGATCATAGTTCCCTGACAGCCTCAGCTACTATTTAGTGAGGCCCTTTGCAACTCAGCGAGACCCTGTTTCAAAATAAAGAATAAAAAATTGGGCTAGGGGTGTAACTTGAAGGTAGAATGCCCCTTGGTTCCATCCCCAATGTGGTAGAGCACACCTGCTTCCATCCACAATACTGCAAAGAGGAGAAAAATTTAAAATGCTCTTAGCCAGCCGGGTGTGGTGGCACACACTTGTAATCTCCACGGTTGGGAGGCTGAGACAGGAGGATCACACAGGTTCGAAGTCAGCCTCAGCTACTTAGTGAGGCTCTCAGCAACTTAGGGAGATCCTGTTTCCAAATAAAATATAAAATAGGTCTGGGAGTATAGCCCGGAGGTAGAAAACCCAAAAAACAAAAAACAAAAAAATGCTCTTAGCCCGGAGTAGTGGCATGTCTATAAACCCAGTACTTGGGAGGAGGCTGAGAAGGATGACAGCTCCGAGGTCAGCCTCTGCAATTCAGTGAGCCCCTGTCTTAAAACCTACAAGGATTGGGAGTGTGGCTGGGAAGAAGTATGAGCTGCCACTGGGCTCCATCTCCTCAGGGGAACCCAGGTCCAGAGAGAATGGCTCTGTCCTGGCAAAGAAAGAATGAAAGAAAGAGAGAGAGAGAGAAAGAAAGAAAGAAAGAAAGAAAGAAAGAAAGAAAGAAAGAAAAAAAGAAAGAAAGAGAATGATAGAAACACAGAAACACAGACCAGGACAGACAGACTCACAGACTTAGAGAGACTCAGACAGATAGACTCAGAGAGACATAGACAGACTCAGACGGACAGACTTAGACACAGACAGACAGACTCAGACAGACTTAAACACAGACAGACTCAGACAGACTTAAACACAGACAGACAGACAGACAGACTCACAGACTCAGACAGACAGACTCAGAGAGAGACTCAGACAAATAGACTCAGAGAGACAGACTTAGACACAGACAGACAGACAGACAGACTCACAGACTCAGAGAGACTCAGAGGGACATAGACTCAGACAGACAAACAGCCTCAGACAGACAGGCGCATACACCCAGTTCTTGAACACCCAGGCGGCTCCAGGTCCAGGAGCCCCCAGACCCGGGCTGGAGCGGGACGTGGGGGGCAGCCCCGGCCGGCCCCCAGCGCCCACCGGCCGCGCCCGCCCGCGGCCCCTTCCCTGCAAACTTTCCCGGCGGCGGACTACTTTCTTGCAAGGTAACCTTCCGCCGCCCTGGAGGGAGAGTTCCCGGCGGGTCCGGTCCGGGAGGGGTCCGGTCCGGGCGGGGTCCGGTCCGGGCGGGGTCCGGAGCACAGCCGCCGCCCCGGCCGGGCTGGGCTGCTGCAGTGACTGTGCACGGGATGCTCGCTGGTTAAGATGGAGACTCTAGAACACTGATACCGAGATGCCCGAATGGCCGGGCGGCTTCGCGGTGTGTCCGCGGCCCGGTCCTCCTCGCCAGCCGCGGGCCCGCCCAGGAGGCCCGAGCTCCTCTCCATCCCAGCCCTGAGGAGCCGGTTGCGCAGGAGACCGCCAGACCTGCACTGTGCAA
>NC_137788.1:117233904-117363904 GCF_963383645.1 Muscardinus avellanarius
AAAAGTCATGAAATTTATTTTTTCTATGCTTAGACAGATTTCATTTTAGGAATAATACAGACTTTAATTATCTCTTGGTTATCATCTTCCCATCTCAACATTTGCTAGTAATGATTTGTCCATTATTTGGCTCTTCAAAGCTATTATCTCAGTTAGGAAAGCTATAAATTAAGATAGGAAGGCGTCTCTGCCAAACTCTTTTTTCTTATAGCTCCTGTTCTGCCTTGTCACCTGGGAGGGGGGACACATTTCAAATGTACCCAAAGCATGGCCTCCGGCAGTCTCGGCAAAGCCTGGGCTGCCTATCTCCTGATCAAATACTCTTATGGATCAATGTTTAATTAATATTTTATTTAATTAATTAGCTAATTAACTAATTTACTGGTATTGAGGATTTAACCCGGGCGCATTCTACCTCTGAGCTATACCTACAACCCTTTTTATTTTTATTTTCATTTATTTTTATTTTTTGTGGTGCTGGGGATGGAACCCAGGGGCATTCTACCTCCAAGTGTCACCCTCAGCCCTATTTTTTATTCTTTAGTTTTGAAACAGGGTCTCATTGAGTTGTAGAAGACCTCACTAAGTAGTAGCTGAGGCTGTCCTCAAACCACGATCCTCCTCTCTCAGCCTCCCAAATGCTGGGATTACAAGCGTGCACCACCATGCCCAGCTTCCCTTTTTATTTTTTATTTTATTTATTTTTTTGAAGATTTAAAGAAGTTTATTAGAAAGAAATACAGAGGATAGGTACAGCTCCATACCAGACTGGCATGGAGGGGTGACTCGAATGAATACACCATTTATTTTTTATTTTAAAACAGGGTTTCATTATTCTGCTGAGACTGGCCTCAAACTTGCAACCCTCTTGTCTCAACCTTTCAAGTACCGGGATTACAGGCATGAACCACCGCACCTGGTGACCTCTGCCACTTTTATTAGTTCAACATTTAGGTCAGAAGGTTCATGTGCAAGCTGGGCATGGTGGCGCACGCTTATAATCCCAGTATTTGGTAGGCTGAGATGGGAGGATCCCAGGTTTGTGGCCAGCCTAAGCTACTTAAGCCCTCCGCGACTTAATGAGCCCCAGTTTCAAAATAAAGAATAAAAAATAGAAGCCAGGTGTGATGGCACATGGGAGGCTGAGACAGAAGGATCGTGGTTCATGGACAGACCCGGCTACTCAGTGAGGCTCTTTGCAACTCAGTGAGACCCTGTTTAAAACAAAGAATAAAAAATAGGGCTGAGGGTGTAGCTCAGAAGTAGAATGCCACTGGGTTCCATCTCCAGTACGGAAAAATAAATAAATAAATAAATAAATCATAGGGCTGGGGATGTAGCTTGGAGATAGAGTGCTGCTGGGTTTACTCCCTAGTACCACAAAATAATAAATAAATAAATAAATAAATAAATAAATAAATAAATAAATAAATAGAGAGGGGGGGAGAGAATAAAAAAAGGGCTGGGTTGGGAGACAGAGATAGGAGGATTGCAAGTTTGCGGACAGCCTCAGCTACTTAGTGAGGCCCATTGCAACTTAGACCCTGTTTCAAAATAAAGAATAAAAAATTGGGCTGGGGGCATAGCTCAGAAGTAGGAGTTTCATGTGCATGTGTGGGTGGTGGTTCTGACAATAGGGAGGCACTCCCCATTGTCCACAATGCTATTATTATTATTATTATTATTTTTTTGCGGGTCTGGGGATGGAACCCAGGGGGCATTGGACCTCCGAGCTACACCCCCTGCCCTAATTTTTACTCTTTATTTTGAAACCGGGTCTCACTGAGTTGCAGAGGGCCTCACTAAGTAGCTGAGGCTGTCTGTGAACCGCGATCCTCTGGTCTCAGCCTCCCAAATGCTGGGATTACAAGCCTGCGCCACCACGCCCGGCTCACAATGCTATTATTAAATAGTAAGGACAACAATATAATATTCACAGACTTTTTTCTTCTCTCCTACCTCCAGTCCACACTGGCAATGAACCTTCTGCCTGTGACCAGGAGATGTGTGGAGTCCACCCGCGTGCTGCCGGAGCAGATGAAGCGTCCTGCGGGTCTGCATCCAGAGACGGGGGTCAGACCTGGATTGAACCCTGCCAGGCCCCCGGGCTCGCACCTCACTTCCACCCATTAAGCCTGTTTCGGTATTAGATAGGGTTGGTAGGTGTATTCATCGACTAAAGGCATGTAAGACGTTAGCACAGAAAAGGGTTGAGTACCTGTTAGCTAGCAGTACTGGGGTTCCATCCCCAGTACTGAAAAAAGAAGGAGAAGGAAAAGAAGAAAGAGAAGGAAAAGGAGAAGAGAAATCGTGCCAGAAACCAGAGAAGTCAAAGTACACTCCATTTGGGGTCTCTGGGTCCTCCTCTTCTGTCACAGATCATATAAGCCATGCTGCACCCCGATCCACATGGATACCCCCATAGAGAGAAGCTGGGGATGGAGGTCTGAGAATGCTGAGAAAAGCAAATGTTTTCTTTCTTTCTTTCTTTCTTTCTTTCTTTCTTTTCTTTTCTTTTCCTTCTTTCTTTTTTCTTTCTTCTTTTTTTTTAAGTACTGGGGATGGAACCCAAGGACATTCTATCTCTGAGCTACATCCCCGGCCTGATTTTATTTTTTATTTTGAAACAAGGTCTCATTAAGTTGTGGAGGGCCTCACAAGTTTCTGAGGCTGGCTTTGAACCACCTGTGATCCTTACACACACACACGCACACACACGCACACAATTTTTTAATTGTTCAGGAATCAGGGAATGGGGGATAAAGGAAGCACAGCTCAAAAGGTCAGAACAGGCTTTATTTAGGGTTTTGAGAAGGGATTGACTGGGAAAGAGAATCCATGAAAATCAGTCAGGAGTTCTCTTCCTTACTGACAAGTTGTTTTTGTTTTGTTTTGTTTTGTTTTTCATTTTTTTGGTGGTACTGGGGTTCCTGGAAGCCCTTCTAGCTCCGGGATACACTCCCAGACCTATTATATACTTTTTTATTTTTGGAAACAGGGTCTCTTAAGCTAGCACAGCTGGCTTCGAACCTGCGCGATCCTCCTGTCTCTGCCTCCCAAGCGCAGGGATTACAAGCGTGCGCCACCACGCCCGGCAGTATTTTTATTTTTTGAAACAGGGTCTCACTGAGTTGTGGATGGCCTCGCTAAGTAGCTGAGGATGTCCACGAACTGCGATCCTCCAGTCTCAGCCTCCCGAATGCTGGGATTACAAGCGTGTGCCACCACGCCCAGCTTCTATATTTTTATTTGGAAACAGGGTCTCTTAAACTAGAGAGGTTGGCTTCGAACCTACGGGATCCTCCTGTCTCAGCCTCCCAAGCGTGGGGATTACAAGTGTGCGCCACCATGCCCGTCTGACTAGGGTTTTTTTTATGGGGCAAGGAAGGATTGGTACAGAAATAGTTGTGTGTGCCGCTGGCTGGTGGGCTAATGACCAGGTCATCTCGGGACAGGGTAATGGTGAGGAGGCATTTCCTTTCTTTTCCACCTTTCTTGGGTCCTTTTGTCTTGGTCTCCTCCAGCAAGATCTCACAGCTAGAACTCACAGTGCTTATATTCCAGAGATTTTATAATATATATAAGCCGGGCGTGGTGGTGCAATTTGTAATCCTAGCATTTGGGAGGCTGAGACCAGAGGATCGCAGTTCACAGACAGCCTCAACTACTTAGTGAGGCCCTCTGCAACTCAGTGAGACCCTGTTTCAAAATAAAAAGAATAAAAAATAGGGCTGGGGGTGGAGCTCGGAGGTCAAATGCCCCTGGGTTGGGTTCCATTCCCAAACCTGCCCCCCCCAAAAAAAAATATATATATATTGGTGGTAACCCAGGGGCTTTCTATCTCAGGCTACACTCCCAGACCTATTTTATACTTAATTTGGAAACAGGGTCGAGCCTCACTAAGTAGCTGAGGCTGGCTTTGAACCTATACAATCCTCCTGTCTCAGCCTCCGAAGTGCAGGGATTACAAGCATGCGCCACCACGCCCAGCTGGGGTCATGGTCTTTTTAACCATTTGGCTTTACTTGAAGCATAGAAGAAATTTTAGTCTCTGATAACCCTCCTTTTTGCAAAGTATGTGCTGGTGGCTCCTAGTCTCTGGGCCCTTCGTGATTTCCCTGTTTGGGGAAGTCAGATGACTCACTGGGGTCACTGAGGCCCTTAGTGAGGTTGGGTCCTATTTGACCTAAGAGAACTAGGGCCAAACTATGATCTGATTCCGCATAGTCCTTTTATCTCCTAATCATTTTCTTTCTGTCTTTTTTTTCTTCTTCTTCTTCTTTTTTTTTTTTGCAGTACTAGGGATTGAACCCAGGGGCAGTCTACCTCTGAGCTACACCCCCAGCCCTATTTTTTATTCTTTATTTTGAAACAGGGTCTCACTGAGTTGCAGAGAGCCTCACTAATTAGCCGAGGCCGTCTGCGAATCATGAAACTCCT
Organism: Muscardinus avellanarius; assembly: GCF_963383645.1. Lineage (NCBI taxonomy): Eukaryota > Metazoa > Chordata > Mammalia > Rodentia > Gliridae > Muscardinus > Muscardinus avellanarius. The sequence goes on from NC_137788.1 coordinate 117,238,345, forward strand.
ATCTCAGCCTCCCAAGCACAGGGATCACAAGCGTGTGCCCCCACGCCCGGTGTTCCTGATCATTTTCTAATCTGTTGTTGAACACTCAGAATATCAGTTTCACAAAAAGCCGGGCATGGTGGCGCACGCTTGTAATTCCCGCACTTGGGAGGCTGAGACAGGAGGATCGCGCAGGTTCGAAGCCAGCCTCAGCTACTTAGTGAGGCTCTCAGCTACTTAGTGAGGCTCTCAGCAACTTAGTGAGACCCTGTTTCCAAATAAAATATAAAATGGGTCTGGGAGTATAGCCCGGAGGTAGAAAGCCTCTGAGTTCCACCCCCAGTACCACCAAAAAAAAAAAAAAGAATATCAGTTTCACCAAACTTTTTAACCTGTCTTGCAGGTGACTGCTATTATCTCAAAATGCTGCTTGGGTGTTCTTCTCCTTCTCCTTCTCCTTCTCCTTCTTTTTGTAGTACTGGGGATGGAGCCTTCTATCTCCAGGCTATACCCCCAACCTATTTTATATTTTATTTGGAAAGAAGGTCTCACTAAGTTTCTGAGAGCCTCACTAAGTAGCTGAAGCTGGCTTCGAACCTGCGGGATCCTCCTGTCTCAGCCTCCCAAATACTGGGATTACAAGTGTGCGCCACCACGCCTGGCTTGGGTGTTATACTTCTGTTAAACGCTAACAAACAAGATACGTAATTTTCCAGGAAAAACACAAAACAGAATTATTAGGAATAAAACATATATAACATATTATATATATACACATACATACATGTAGTGTGTGTGTGTGTGTGTGTGTGTGTGTGTGTGTGTGTGTATTACTGGGGATAGATAGAACCCAGGGGTATTCTACCTCCAAGCCACACCCTCATCCCTATTTTTTTTTTTTTCAGTACTGGGGGCATTTTACCTCTGAGAGACACCCCAAGCCCTATTTTTTTTTTTTAGTCTTTTTTTTTCCATACTGAGGATGGGACCCAGAGGCAAATTTTCTACCTCGGGGCTACACTCCCAGACCTATTTTTACATTTTCATTTTGGAAACAGGGTCTCCTAAGCCAGCGCACGGCTGGCTTCGAACCTGCGCGATCCTCCTGTCTCCGCCTCCCAAGCGCGGGGATTACAAGCGTGCGCCACCACGCCCGGCTAATTTTATACTTTATTTGGAAACAGGGTCTCACTAAGTTGCTGAGAGCCTCACTCAGTAGCTGAGGCTGTCTTCGAACCTGTGTGATCCTCCTGTTTCAGCCTCCCAAATGCTGGGATTACAAACCTGTGCCACCAGGCCAAACATGTGCCACCATGCTTGGCTTAGAATAAAATTTTTTAGAGAGCCAGGCATGGTGACACATACTTGTAATCCCAGCATTCTAAGCTGTTTCCCAGTTATGTGTCTAGGAGGCACATTAACCTTTAAATATTTTGGGCAAGCTGGGTGCGGTGGCTCACACTTGTAATCCCAGCATTTAGGAGATTGAGACTGGAGGATTGAGGTTCAAGGACAGCCTCAGATACTTAGTGAGGCCCTCTGTAACTTAGTGAGACCCTGTTTCAAAATAAAGAATAAAAAATAGGGCAGGGAGTGTAGCTCGGAGGTAGAATGCCCCTGGGTTCCATCCGTAGTACCCCCCAAAATAAAAAATAAAATAGGGCTGGGAGTATAGCTCGGAGGTAGAATCCCTTTGCGTTAAAAAATATAAAAACAGGGCCCAGCGCCAAATAAAAAGCATATTCCATGAAATATATGAAATATATGAAATATATATATATATGTGTGTATATATATATAGTGTGTGTGTGTGTATGTGTGTGTGTGTGTGTGTGTGTGTGTTTGTGTGTGTGTGTGTGGCTTTGGGGGTGGAACCCAGGGGCATTTGACCTCCGAGTTATACCTCCTGCCCTATTTTTTATTCTTTATTTTGAAACCGGGTCTCACTGAGTTGCAGAGGGCCTCACTAAGTAGCTGAGGCTATCTGCGAACCGCGATCCTCCGGACTCAGCCTCCGGAATGCTGGGATTACAAGCGTGCACCACCATTCCTGGTCCCTATTTTTTTTTTTTATTCTTTATTTTTGAAACAGGGTCTCACTAAGTTGCAGAGGACCTCACTAAGTAGCTGAGGCTGGCCATGAACTGTGATCCTCCAGTCTCAGCCTCCCAAATGCTGGGATTACAAGCGTGCACCACCATGTCCGGCTTGAAATTATATATATTTAAAAAATACACAGGCATGGTGACTCACACCTATATTCCCTGTACTTGGGAGCCTGAGACAGGAGGATCACAAGTTCAAAGCCAGCCTCAGCAATTTAGTGAGTTCCTGTTTCCAATAAAAAGTTAAAAACGGTTGGGCATGATGGCACACACTTGTAATCCCAGCATTCAAGAGGCTGAGACTGGAGGATTGTGGTTCACAGACAGTCTCTTAGTGAGGCCCTCCGCAATTTAGTGAGACCCTGTTTCAAAATAAAGAATAAAAAATATGGCAGGAAATGCCTCTGGGTTCCATCCCCAGACCTGCCCCCCCCAAAAAAAGTGTAAAAGGATTGGGGGTATAGCTCAGAGATAGAATGTCCTTGGGCTTAATCTCCAATAATAATATAGAACATCCTGGGCAATGCTAAGGGAGGCGCACATGACTGTAATCCCATTACTTGAGAGGCTGAGACAGGTTTGAGCAGTTTAGCTGCAACTTGGTAAGATCCTATTTCAAATTAAAAAAATAAAAAATGTCTAGAGGTGTGGCTCAGTGGTAGAATGCCCAGGGTTCAACACACACACACACACACACACACACACACACACACACACACACCAGTCTTTAGTTCTAACTAGAGTCTCTAGTTCTTTTTTTTTTTTTTTTTTTGGTACTGGGGATGAATCCAGGGGCATTCTACCTGAGAGCTACACCTCCAGCCCCCCCTTTTTTTTTTTTTGCGGGTCTGGGGATGGAACCCAGAGGCATTTAACTTCTGAACTACACCTCCTGCCCTGTTTTTTTTTTTTTTTCTTTTTATTCTTTATTTGAAACAGGGTCTCACTAAGTAGCTGAGGCTGTCTGCGAACCACGATCCTCTGGTCTCAGCCTCCTGAATGCTGGGATTACAAGCGTGCGCCACCACGCCTGGCTGCAAAATTTTATATTTAAAGAAGTGTGCATTTTTGGGGGGAGGTTGAGAATCCATAGCTCTCATAGCGATTTTCAAGGAGTTCATAATGCAGAAAAGGTTGAGATTCGTTTTTGGAGGCTATAAATAAGATCTCTTTATAGGAGAAGCAGAGACCAGAGCCTGCAAGAAAAGAGGGTGCTTGGAAAAGAGCAAACCCATATTCATGCCTGGGGAATGATCATTATTTCCTGGGTGAATGAAGGTAAAATCATTTTTCTTCTATAAAATGGTTTTAAGTTGGAGAATCTTGTTTCACCAGTTTTGCTATTCCACATTTTCAGATTTTATTGCCTTTATGTTTCAGGCAACAGAAAAGGAATGGAAAATAGATCATTGGCTGTCATAGGAGATGGTCTCTTTGCTATATCTACGACTCTTCTGTACATACTCAACAGTAAGAGAATATCATGGGAGACATGACAATTCAGCGAGGAGTCCTCAGGAGTTCCCAGGTTTGGGGAAGGGAAACTCACCCCAGGACCCTGGGGTCTTTGGTGAAAAATAAAGTCTCACCATTTGTCCAAGCGAGGCATCACCCAGCACCCACCAATGAAATGGTGAGAACCTACAGATTAAAAGAAAGGAGCTGGCGGGCGCTTGTAATCCCCACGTTTGGGAGGCAGAGACAGGAGGATCGTGCAGATTCGAAGTCAGCCTCTCTGGTTTAAGAGACCCTGTTTCCCAATAAAAATATAAAAAATAGGTCTGGGAGTGTAGCCTGGAGGTCGAAGGGTTTACAGGAACCCCAGTTCCACCACACACACACACAAAAAAGACCTAAGCCAGGCATGCTGGCGCTCCCTTGTAATCCCAGCATTTGGGAGGCTGAGACAAGAGGATCCCAGTTCAAGGACAGCCTCAGTTACTTAGTGGAGGCCCTTTGCAACTCAGTAAGACCTTGTTTCAAAATAAGAGTTAAAAATAGGGCTGAGGATGTAGCTTGGAGGTAGAATGTTTTTGGTTCCATCCCCTGTACCCCCCCACCCCCACACACCCGGGCGTTGTGGCATATGCTTGCATTCACAGCGCTTGGGAGGCTGAGACAGGAGGATATAGGTTCACTGGCAGCCTCAGCTATTTAGTGAGGCCCTTTGCAACTCAGTGAGACCCTGTTTCAAAATAAAGAATAAAATATAGGGCTGGGAGTGTAGCTTGGAGGTAGAATGCCCCTGGGTTTCATCCCCAATACCGAAGGAAAAAATAAAAAAGAGTGAATTGGTAAATTATTTACTGTCCACAACTGTGTCCTGAAAATTGTTTATCTCTATAATAAAGCACAAACCTTGCTAAATTAAAAAAAGAATGTATCCTAGAGAGAAGGAATTTGTATTAAATTTTACTCTGCCATTCATTATAATGAACAGATCAGATATCAAGTGTCTATAAAATAATCCCATTTATTTTTTCACGTAGCTTTATGGAATCAATTTAATTACTAGATAATCACACCTGATCGATTCCATGGCAACAACCTAGATAAATCAAGTATAGCTTTGCTTAAATGATATTAATTTAACTCAAAGTTAAACTAAATCATTATCTCATACGAAATCACGCAGTAACTCACAGTCAAATCGCAATGACCGATGAAGCGGCTGTTCATGTCTTTCTTACAAAATATGTTTCGAAGGCAGAAGAGACCTTCAATTTCTTCTTACTGACACTCAGTGAGGAGCTGTTCTTCCTCCAGAAACCCAGCCTGGAACTTCCTCTGGCTTTCTCTCACGTCTCTCACTTTCTGTGCACACCCCCCCACACACACACGTGTGTGTGTGTGTGTGTGTGTCTCTCTCTCTGAACCCAGGGGCATTATACCTCCAAGCTACACCTTCAGCCCTATTTTATTATTTATTTATTTATTTACTTACTTACTTACTTACTTACTTACTTGCTTATTTTGTGGTACTGGGGATGGAACCCAGGGGCCTTCTACCTCCATGCGACACACCTCCAGACCTATTTTATATTTTATTTGGAATTAGGGTCTCACTACGCTGCTGAGGCTGGCTTTGAACCTGCGATCCTCCTGTCTCAGCCTCCCAAGTGCTGGGGTTACAAGCCTGTGCCGCCACGCCCGGCTCTTTTTTTTTTATTTGGAATCAAGGTCTCACTAGGTTGATGAGAGTCTCCCTACATGCTGAGGCTGTCCTTGAACCTATGATTCTCCTTGTCTTAGCCTCCCAAGTACTAGATTACAGTAGTGTGTGCCACTGTGCCCTGCTTACATTCTCATTCTTTTATTTTTTCCTTTTTCTGGGGGGTCTGAAGATGGAACTCAGGGGCATTCTACCTCTGAGCTACACCTCATCCCAATCCCAATTTTTTATTCTTTATTTTGAAACCAGGTCTCACTGAGTTGCAGAGGGCCTCACTAAGTAGCTGAGGCTGTCTGTGAACCGTGATCCTCCCGTCTCAGCTTCCCGAATGCTAAGATTATAAGCGTGTGCCAGCATGCCCTGGGAATGGAACCCTCTACCTCCGGGCTACACTCCCAGACCTATTTTTTATATTTTTATTTGGAAACAGGGTCTCTGAAGCCAGCGAGGCTGGCTTCGAATCTGTGCGATCCTCCTGTCTCCGCCTCCCAAGTGCGGGAATTACAAGTGTGCGCCACCACGCCCGGCTTTTGATTCTATATTTTGAAATAGGGTCTCACTGAGTTGCAAAGAGTCTCACTAAGTAGATGAGGCTAAATGCGAGCCAAGATCCTCCTGCCTCAGCCTCCCAAATATGGGGACTACGAGCGTACTCAACAGCCTGGCTTTCCCAGCCCTATTGTATTTTTATTTTGAAATAGGATCTCGCTAGGTTAATAAGAGTCTCACTATTCACTGAAGCTGTTCTTGAACCTGCGATCCTCCTATCTCATCCTCCCCAAGTACTGGGATTATTACAAGCATGCACCACCAAGCCTGGCTTGATTCACTGGTTTTTCTTTTTTCTTTTTTTTGTATAGGGGGTGGAACCCAGGGGCATTCTACCTCCGAGCTACATCCCCATACCCAGCCCTATTTTTTATTCTTTTTTTGGCTGGTCTGGGGATGGAACCCAGGGGCTGGCTGAGGCAGCGCCATTCCTGCTGTATGACAGGGTCACAGCTGGGAAGAGAATTCCACAGGGCTGGAAGACTCTGGCAAAACTGAAGCCATCATCCCTTTTGATTTTAGTTATAATATTGACAATATTAATGAAATTTGAATATTGCTTTGATTAAGGATTGATGTTTTATAATAATCTGAAAATTGATGTGAAAATGATTGGAAAATGCCCTAACATTTGTGCTGGGAATAGCATTAAGAAGAATATGACTATGAGAAAACTTTCAAAAAGCTACATAGAAAAGAACTCTTTGCTCCTCTGCTTACAACACCTAACTCATTTAAGGCTTTAGTAATGAAAGGAGAAGTTAACTTTAGGCAAATCATACCTACTGTGCAAGGCCCTCCATATGACTGCTTAGAAGTTAAGGGGTCGACTGTGGTGTCCCCCTCAAGGGGCTAGCGCTAATCAGAATACTTTTCCACCTCCAACCATCCTCCACTTTCCTGTAAGGAGCGATAATCATTGGAAAACACAGAGTTAATATTACTGGGAAATGGCTTGATGTCAGGACTCTGCCGTTCCTACAGAGGGCTGGGCAGGCGGGGACCTCCTTGGTGCCTGCCCACTAAAGCACACAAGAGTTCTCTTGGTAAACAACTTAATAGGTATTATAGGAAATTAGATGTGGGCATTGTATGTTAAAGAAATAGAATAAGTTTAGTATAAATTTGGTGGTTGGGTCAAAATAAGTTATAGAATACCTAGTAGTCAAAAATAAGAGATAAAATTAGCAGCTAATTTTATAAGTAGAAATAGTAAGTTTAGCATTTAGTAGTTAAGGATAAGTTTAGTTAAAGTTTATTATGTGTGATGGAGAAATCGGCTGGGCAGACCCCCCCCCTTTCTGGTGTTTTTGATTAAAGGTCATAAAAATTTAAGAAAATAAATTGTATATTTAATATTTAAAAATATAAAGTAAAAAAGTAAAATGTTTTGTGCCCCTTAAAGATGTTTTAAAATCTTTGTGTTCCTTTTCATGGAGAAGCCCCTTGTCTTCTGTACTTTTGGTTTAGCTTTAGTTTTGAACGTGCTTCGCAGAGCTCCATTGTTAGGTTAATAATTAGAATAAAATTGATGTTTGTGGCTAGGTAACCAGAATGATTTGTATGACGTTAATTTGGATAATTTTGGGTACTGGGATATGAGCTCATTGAGGCAGGTTAAATTGTTCCAAATAAAGTGCAAAATGGCCGGGCGTGGTGGCGCAAGCTTGTAATCCCTGCGCTTGGGAGGCTGAGGCAGGAGGATCGCACAGGTTCGAAGCCAGCCTCAGCTGGTTTAAGAGACCCTGTTTCCAAATAAAATATAAAATAGGTCTGGGAGTATAGCCCGGAGGAAGAAGGCCCCTGGGTTTCATTCCCAGTACCACCAAAAAAAAAAAAAAAGTGCAAAATGTACCTACATATATTAAAAACATGTATTGCTAAAAGTTGTTTATATCCAGGTGTATTAAGGATATGTTTTCCCACAAGTTAATACCAAGTATTTTTGTGTAAAAGCATATAAAAAACAAAAAAACAGGAAAAACAAGTGGCTTTGAGGTGTGCCTGCTACATGAAATTCAGGTTAATGAAAAACTAAATGAAGCCAGGCGTGGTGGCGCATGCTTGTAATCCCCGCACTTGGGAGGCTGAGACAGGAGGATCGCACAGGTTCAGAGTCAGCCTCAGCTACTTAGTGAGGCTCTCGGCAACTTAGTGAGACCCTGTTTCCAAATAAAGTATAAAATGGGTCTGGGAGTATAGCCTGGAGGTAGAAAGCCTCTGGGTTCCACCCCAGTGCCACCAAAAAAAAAAAAAAAAAAAAAAAACCTAAATGAAAAACAATGTGTGTGTGTAATGTGGTTTTAAAAAACTAAATGAAATGCTGGGCGTGGTGGCTCACGCTTGTAATCCCTGCACTTGGGAGGCTGAGACAGGAGGATCGCACAGGTTCGAAGCCAGCCTAAGCTACTTAGTGAGGCTCTCAGCAACTTAGTGAGACCCTGTTTCCAAATAAAATATAAAAAAGGTCTGGGAGTATAGCCTGGAGGTAGAAAACCCCTGGGTTCCACCCCTAGTACCACCAAAAATAAATAAATAAAAATAAAAATAAATAAAAAACTAAATGAAAAGCGAAATACGTATGATGTGGCTTGCTGTAATTTGTCAGATTCATGTATAAATAAAGTATATTCTAGGGCACAGGCAGAGATGCCTTCCCCCTGCTACTAAGCACGGCGTCTCTCATTCTTCAATTTCGCCGACCCCACTCATCCTTCAGGACCCCTGGACTAGCCGAGGCTGGACCCCGGCAAGGGGCAATAGATCTCCGAGCTACACCCCTAGCCCTATTTTGTATTCTTTATTTTGAAATAAGGTCTCATTGAGTTGTGGAGGGCCTCACTAAGTAGCTGAGGCTGTCCGCAAACCGCAATCCTCCGGTCTCAGCCTCCCAAATGCTGGGAGTACAAGTGTGTGCCACCATGCCAGGCTGGAATAGCTCTTTTAAGGGTAATACTACCTGGGAATTCTTAGTTACCAGCCTCAGAAAATTAGCAACACCCTGTTTCAAAATTTAAAAATAGCCAGCTGTGGTGGGTCATACATGCAATTCCAGTATTTGGGAGGCTGATATCAGAAGATCGCAGGTTTAAAGCCACCCCCAGCAATTTAGTGAGACTGTGTTTTTTTTTTTAATTTCTTTTTCGTGTGTGTGTGTGTGTGTGTGTGTGTGTGTGTGTGTGTGTGTTTTACTGAGGATGAAACTCAGAGGCATTCTTCCTTAGCTTTACACCTCCAGCCCAATTTTAATTATATTTGGAAACAAGATCTCACTAGGTTAATGAGTGTCTCACTACTTGCTGAGGCTGTCCTTGAACCTGTGATCTTCCTGTCTCAGCCTCTCAAGTACTGGGATTACTAGCATGTGCCACAACCCTTGACTTAATGAGAACATTTCTAAATAAAAAGTAAAAGCTGGGTTTGGTGGCACATGCTTGTAATCCCAGCATTTGGGAGGCTGAGACAGAAGGATCATGGTTCGCAGACAGCCTCAGCTACTTAGTGAGAACTTTGCAACTAAATGAGACCCTGTATTAAAATAAAGAATAAAATAAAGAATAAAAATAAAGAATAAAAAAATAGGGCTGAAATTGTAGCTTGGAGGTAGAATGCCCCTGTATTCTACCCCCAATACTGCAAAAAATAAAAAATAAATAAATAAAATAAAATAGGCTTGAGGATGTAGCCTGGAGATAGAGGACACCTGGGTTCCACCCCGACACCAAAACAAACAAAGAAATAAACCAGGAGTGGTGGCATGCCTCTAATTCCAGTGTGTGGAAGGCTGAGACAGGAGCCTCACAGCTATAAGGCCAGCCTCAGAAATTTAGCAAGACTCTGTTTCATAATAAAAAATAAAGCTGGGCATGGTGGTGCACACTTGTAATCACAGTTCTTGGGAGTCTGAAACAGGAAGATCCCAGGTTCTTGGCCAGCCTCAGCTACTTAGTGAGGCCCTTCGCAACTTATTGAGACCCTGTTTCAAAACAAAGAATAAAAAGTAGGGCTGGAGGTGTAGCTTAGAGGTAGAATGCCCCTGGGTTCCATCCCCAGTACTGCATAATAATAATAATAATAAAATTGATAATAATAACAAATACAATAGGGCTAGGGTATAGTTCAGAGATAGAATACCTATTGGTCTAATCCCAGGAAAATAAAACAAACAAAATAAACAAAAAAATAGGGCTGGGATAGAGCTCAAAGGTAGAGTAGCCCTGGGTTCAGTTCCTAGTACCATACTTTTTTTTTGGTACCGGGGATTGAACCCAGGGGCACATTCTACCTAAGAACTATACTCCTACCCCTTTTGATTTATTTGGAAAGAAGGTATCATTAAGTTGCTGAGGCTGGCCTTAAACCTGTGAATCTCCTGTCTCAGCCTCCCAAGTAGTGAGATCACAGGCACATGCCACCACACATAAAGAATTTAATTTTTTTTTTTTTTTTTTTTTTTTTTTTTTTTGCTGGTCTCGAGATGAAACCCAGGGGCATTCTACCTCCGAGCTACACCCCCTGTCCTATTTTTTATTTTTTATTTTGAAACCGGGTCTCACTGAGTTGCGGAGGGCCTCACAAAGTAGCTGAGGCTGTCCGTGAACTGCGATCCTCTGGTCTCAGCCTCCCAAATCCTGGAATTACAAGCGTGCACCACCATGCCCGGCTAAAAAAAATTTTATAACTCCTCTGAAGGTATAAAATGCCTTTGCCCTCCATTTCCTGCAACTAGCCATCCTTCAAGTGTTGGTCAATTTTCTCCAGTGTCGCGCAGTCAGGAAACTGCACCGGGGAGTGTAACTGCAGCCTCTGATCTCCTGTTGATCTTCACCCATCTCCTCCAAGGTGTCTTCAGACCCATTTTCCCATTCAGCAAGACACTGCTCCTTTATTTCTTTGAGGTAGACATAATGGCATAATTCACACATTCTGCTAGCCGTACAGGTCAAAAGTGTCTCGCAGGGCACAAACCAAATGTCAGAAAAATACGGAGGCGTAAACAACTGACAGCAGAACTCACTTAGCTGAAGGAGAGACTCCACCACTTCCGCAGCTGCGGGCCGCCGGCCTCTCTCACCTGCGATATTGCAACTGCCTCCTGGGTCTGCCCTGGCCTACCAGTTATTTTCCAGAAGCCACTGTGATCTTTGTTGGGGCGTGGGGAAAGGGGTACTGGGGATAGAACCCAGGGTCATGCTACTTCTAAGCTAGACCCTCAGCCCTATGTTGCTGTTTTTGTTGTTGTTATTGTTTCTGGTGGTACTGGAGGGATAGGACCCAGAGACTTTTTACCTCTGGGCTATACTCCCAGACCTATTTTCTATTTTATTGGGAAACAGGGTCTCACTAAGTTGCTGAGAGCCTCACTAAGTAGCTGAGGCTGGCTTCGAACCTGCATGATCCTCCTGTCTCAGCCTCCCAAATGCTGGGATTACAAGTGTGTGCCACCATGCCCGGCTTGATATATTTTTTAATTTTGTTAAAGGGTCTTGACCTCACACAGTGCAACACACCTGTATTCCCAGTGCTTGGGAGGCTGAGACAAGAGGATTGTAGGTTGGAGGACAGCCTCAGCAACTAAGTGATACGCCCTGTTAAAAAATAAAAAATAAAATAGGGCTGGGGGTATAACTCAGCGGTAATGAAATGGGGGTTTCTTCTGAGCCCCCCAAGGTAAAAAGGGGGGTTTCCTGAGAAGAAACCTGGAGTTTCATCATAGATGAAACGGAGTTTCTTGAGAAGAAACTTGGTGTTTCCTTTACAGGGTTCTTGTCTACGGTGAGCGAAGAACGACACCCGCAGACCTCAGGAAGGGGAGTAAAAGGTTTATTGGAAGCAACAGGGAATGGGGAAAGGTGGCTGAACACCCCAAAGGGGCTGTCAGGTCTCTGATGTCCAGCCGCTGCCTTCAGGACATTACTTGGGAGTAGCCCAAGCCTAGTGCCTTCAATTATAGGCGGCTTTCTTCCAGAGTCCACGCGATCTGCCAGAAGGGAATAGGAAAAGAGGCAGAACACCACTCAGGCTGTTGGGTCTCTGATGTCCAGTAGCTGCCTTTAGGTCACTACCCGAGTGTCGCCTGAGCCAAGTGCCGTCAGTTGCAGACTACTTTCTCCCAGAGTCCACAAGACCTGCCAGAAAAGAGGAGCAGGTCACCCTTAGGGACCCTGGTTAGCCTTGATGTCCAGCAGAGGCCTTCAGGTCACTACCCGAGAGCAGCCCAGGCCACGTGCCATCAGTTGCACTCTGCCTTCTCTCAGAGCTAACATGACCTGCAAGAGAGAACAGCTCCCCAAAAGGGAAAGGGGTCCCAAGAGGGAAAAACCCAATTTGCTGGCCAGCTAGGGGTCTTTGCCGGACGTTTTCGAGTCCTCTTTGGGTTAGGGTGACTTTGGTATTCTGGGAATTCTGGGAAGCAGCTCTCAGGATTTGCATAGGGTATTTGCAAGTCCTTGAAGAATCTCCTTTCAGCAGAAGTGAGAGACTGGCTCCTGGGTTTGTTGATTAGTAAACAGATGGCTTTTGTGAAGCTCAAGTCCTTCTTATCTCTGAGCCTTTGGAATTTCTGATATTCATTGCCCCTCAGGAAACTAGCTTTTTCTACCGAGGCCTTTTCCCTATCTGCCTATTTCCTTTCTATCTCCTCAGTAGTATGCCCCTGAGGTCAATAAGGAGAGGGAGGAAAAGGAAGAAAGGAAGGAGAAACAAGACCTCCCAAATACTGGGGTTGCAGGCATTTACCACCACATAAAAACATTAGTCAGCCGAGCCGGGCATGGTAGCACATGCTTGTAATCCCAGCACTTGGGAGGCTGAGACAGGAAGATCGCAGGTTCACGGCTAAGATGGTATGTTCGTGGCCAGCCTGAGTGACTCAGTGAGGCCCTCTGCAATTTAGTGAGACCCTGTTTCAAAATAAAGAATAAAAAAAAAATAGGGCAGGGGGTGTAGCTCGGAGGTTGAATGCCCCTGGGTTCCATCCCCAGACCCGCCAAAAAAAAAATAAAAAAAATAAATAATAATAATAATATATATATTTATGTTTGTTTATTTTTGTGGTATTGGGGATTGAACCTGGGGCATTCTACTCTGAACTATACTCCCAGTTAATCCCCCCACCCCCACCCCTGCCCCCATAGAACTATGGATTGAAAGGGGGGGCATTCTAGCGCTTAGCCACACCCCCAAGCCCTTTTTTTTCAGTACTGGGGATGGAACCCAGGGGAATTTTACCTCCAAGCTACACCCCCAGCCGTATTTTTTATTCTTTCTTCTTTCTTTCTTTCCTCCCTCCCTTCTTTTCTTTCTTTCTTTTTTTTTTTTTTTTGTGGTACTGGGGGTGGAACCCAGGGGCTTTTCTACCTTCGGGTTATACTCCCAGACCTATTTTTTATATTTTATTTGGAAACAGGGTCTCACTATGTTCCTGAGAGCCTCATTAATTAGCTGAGGCTGGCTTTGAACCTGTGTGATCCTCCTGTCTCAGCCTTCCAAGTGCTGGGATTACAAGAATGTGCCACCACGCCAGGCTTATTTTGGGGGGGATAGTCTGGGGGTGGAACCCAGGGTAATTCAACCTCCAAGATACATGCCCTGCCCTGTTTTTTATTCTGTATTTTGAAACTGGGTCTCACTGAGTTGCAAAGGGCCACATTAAGTAGCTGAGGCTGGCCGTGAACCTTGATCCTCCTGTCTCAGCCTCCCAAATGCTGGGATTACAAGCGTGCAACACCATGCCCAGCTTTTATTTTTTTTAAATTTGAAACAGGGTCTCAATAGGCTGATGATGAGTTGCACTATTTCCTGAGGCTGTCCTTAAACTTGGGATCCTTGGGTCTGGTCTTCCCAAGTACTATGCCCATCTCCCCAGTTCTTTTTGTTTTGAAATCAGATCTAGCAAAGTGTTGAGGCTGCCCTTGAACCTTTGAACCTTTGGTCCTTCTGTCTTAGCTTCCCACGTGCTGGGATTTGAGGTGCACCACTATGCCCAGCTTATCTTTTATTTATATAAAACATGATAGGCTGGATGTGGTGGCGCACACGCTTGTAATCCCTGCGCTTGGGAGGCTGAGACTGGAGGATCACACGGGTTCAAAGCCAGCCTCAGCTACTTAGTGAGGCTCTCAGCAATTTAGTGAGACCCTGTTTCCAAATAAAATATTAAAAAAAAAATCTGGGAGTATAGCTCAGAGGTAGAAAGCCTCTGGGTTCCACCCCCAGTACCATCAAAATAATAATAATAATAATAATAATAATAATAATAATAATGATAATAATAATGATAGATTGCATTGTCCAAGATGTAGGTGATTTTCCCACATTCCATGTGCTTTTTTTTTTTTTTTTTTTTTTTAATGTACTGGGGATGGAACCCAGAGGCTTTCTACCCCTGGGCTTCACTCCCCCGGGTTCAATCTCCAGAACAAAAAAAAAAAAAAAAAAAAAAATATATATATATATATATATATATAAACAATATAATAAAGTTGGGCATGGTGGTGCACACTGGTAATCCCAGTACTTAGAAGGCTGAAACAGGAGGATAGCAGTTCACGGACAGCCTCAGCTACTTAGTGATGCCCTTTGCAACTCAGTGAGATCTTGTTTCAAAATGAAAAATAAAAAAGCCGGGTGTGATGGCACACGCCTGTAATCCCAGCGCTTGGGAGGCTGAAACAGGAGGATCGCACAAGTTCAAAGCCAGCCTCAGCTACTTACTTAGTGAGGTCTCAGCAACTTAGTGAGACCCTGTTTCCAAATAAAGTATAAAATAGATCTGGGAGTACAGTCCAGAGGTAGAAAAGCCCCTGGGTTCCACCCCCAGTACCACAAAAAATTTAATAAATAAAATAAAGAGAGCCGGGCGTGGTGGCGCACGCTTGTAATTCCCGCGCCTGGGAGGCTGACAGGAGGATCGCGCAGGTTCGAAGCCAGCCTCAGCTACTTAGTGAGGCTCTCAGCAACTGTGAGACCCTGTTTCCAAAAAATAAAATATAAAATAGGTCTGGGAGTATAGCCTGGAGGTAGAAAGTCTCTGGGTTCCACCCCCAGTACCACCAAAAATAAATAAAAAAAATAAAATAAAGAATAAAAAATAAGGCTGGACAGCCGGGCGTGGTGCGCAGGCCTGTAATTCCCATGCTTGGGAGGCAGAGACAGGAGATCGTGCTGGTTTGAAGCCAGCCTACCTTGGCTAGGAGACCCTGTTTCCAAATAAAAAATATAAAATTAGGTCTGGGAGTGTAGCCCGGAGGTAGAAGGGTTTCCAGGAACCCCAGTACCACACACACACACACACACACACACACACACACACACACACAGGCTGGGGGTGTAGCCCAGAGGTAGAATGCCCCTGGGTTCAATCCCCAGTACTGCAAAAAATTAATTACTCAGCTAATTAATGAATAAACTGGGTGTGCGCCGGGCATGGTGGTGCACACTTGTAATCCCAGCACTTGGGAGGCTAAAATAGGAGGATTACTGAGGTTCGAAGCTAGCCTCAGCTATTTAGTAAGGCTCTCAGCAACTTAGTGAGATTGTTTCCAAATAAAATATTAAAAAAAAATAGGTCCAGGAGTGTAGCCTGGGGGTAGAAAGCCCCTGGTTCCATCTCCAGTACCACAAAAATAAATAAATAAATAAATAAATCTGTAAGTAAGTAAATAAATAAAATTAAAAATTAAAAAACAAAAAAGAAAGCCAGGCGTGGTGGCGCACGCTTGTAATCCCCGCGCTTGGGAGGCAGAGACAGGAGGATGGCGCAGGTTCGAAGCCAGCCACGCGCGCTGGCTTAGGAGACCCTGTTTCCAAATAAAAATGTAAAAATAGGTCTGGGAGTGTAGTCTGGAGGTAGAAAGGCTTCCAGGAACCCCAGTTCCACCAAAAAAAAAAAAAAAGAACAAAAAATAGGGCTGGGAAGCCCAGCTTGGATCCTACTCTCTCAGCCTCCTAAATTCTGGGATTACAAGTGTGTGCCACCATGCCTGGCTGACATTATTTATTTTGAAACAGAGTCTTGCTAAATTGCCTAGGGTCTTCTCAAATTGCAAGGTTGGTGTTGAATCTGTGATCCTCCTATCTCATCCTCCCAAGTCTTGGGATTATAGGAATGTACTACTATGGCCAGCTGACTTTTGGTTGTTGACAATAGATAAAGGAACAATTTATTAGCCAGGTGTGGTTAAGTGGTTAGCCTCAGCAAGGTAGCAAGGCTCTCAGCCACTGAGTGAGTTCCTGTTTCAAAACAAAACCAAAGAAAAGGTTAAGGGGTATAGTTTGGAGGTAGAATACACTGGGTTCAATTCCCAGCATCACAATTATAATAATTTTTTTTTGTGGTCCCAGACCTATTTTATACTTGATTTGGAAACAGGGTTCTACTAGGTTGATGAGAGTCTCACTACTTGCTGAGGCTGTCCTTGAACCTGTGATCCTCCTGTCTCAGCCTCCCAAGTACTGGGATTACAGGTGTGTGCCACCACGTCTGGTTACTATTATTTATGTGTATACTATAAGTCTCTTCCTCAATAGGCTGTAAGTTCCACAAATTCAGGGATTTTGTTTTCTTGGTTGTACCCAGAACAGTGCCTGGTGCAGGACTAGTATTCGATGAATACTTATTATTATTATTATTATTTTTGGTGGTACTGGGGATGGAACCCAGGGGCTTTCTACCTCCAGTTTATACTCCCAGACATTTTTCATATTTTATTTGGAAACAGGGTCTCACTAAGTTGCTGAAAGCCTAAGTAGCTGAGGCTGGCTTCAAACCCATGTGATCCTCCTGTCTCAGCCTCCCAAGTGCAGGGATTACAAGTGTGCGCCACCACGCCCGGCACGATGAATACTTGTTCAATGAATGAATGACGCATTTTCAATATGGTGCACACATGGTTTTTGGTCAAAAGAATATGGCACAGTCTGCTGCTGGGTTCGTTCTCATTGACTAAGAGAATAAATTAGCATAGAGAGCATGAAAATATGCTTTTCAACGCCACATATATGGCTGGGGATGTAGCTCAGAGGTAGAATGCCCCTGGGTTCAATCTCCAATACTGCAAAAAACCAAAAACCAAAAAACCCCATACAAATAAACTTTTCCAGTATTTTCATAAAGACAAGTGATTCTTCCATTGAAAGAATGCAGATAGCTGGGTGTGGTGGCACATGCTTGTAATCTCAGCATTTGGGAGGCTGAGACAGGAGGATCAAGGTTTGCAGACAGCCTCAGCTACTATTTAGTGAGGCCCTTTGCAAGTCAGTGAGACCCTGTTTCAAAATCAAGAATAAAAAATATGGGCCGGGTTTGGTGGTGCAGGCTTGTAATTGCAGTATTTGGGAGGCTTAGACAGGAGGACTGCAGAGGTTCACAGCCGGTCTCAGCCACTTAGTAATGAGGCCCTTTGCAACCCAGTGAGACCCTGTTTCAAAAAAAAAGAATAAAAAATAGTAGCTTGGGTAGAATGACTCTGGGTTCCATCTCCATTTTGTGCAAAATACACAAATGAAATAGAAAGAAAGAATGCAGCTATACCTATGAATGACTCCTTGGAATCACTTGCGTGTTTTTGGGATGAAATGGGTGATGACCGTGTATGCTTGTGTTTGAGTGTGCACACACATACATTGTGAATTATTGATTGATTGGTGATACTGGGGTTCCTGGAAGCCCTTCTACCTCCGGGCTACACTCCCAGACCTATTTTATATTTTGAAACAGGGTCTCTTAAACCAGTGCGGCTGGCTTCGAACCTGCGCGGTCCTCCTGTCTCCGCCTCCCAAGCGCGGGGATTACAAGTGTGCGCCACCACGCCCGGCCATTGTGAACAATTTTGAATGCCTATTTTCTTAGGCTAGTGGTTTGAATGGAGAGTATGTATAAAGAAAAGGAATAAATACGGCTTTGAACCTCTCCCACTCCCTAACCTGTGTGTGTGTGTGTGTGTGTGTGTGTGTGTGTGTGTGTGTGTGTGTGTATACACGTGTGCACTATTGGGGATTGAACCCAGGGGTGTTCTACCTCTGAGCTACACCTTCAGTCATTTTTTTTTTTTTTTTTTTTTTTTTTTGCGGGTCTTCAGATGGAACCCAGGGGCATTCTACCTCCAAGCCACACCCCCTGCCCTATTTTTTATTCTTTATTTTGAAACAGGGGATCGCTGAGTTGCGAGGGGCCTCACTAAGTAGCTGAGGCTGTGGGGAGAACCAAATCCTCCTGTCTCAGCCTCCCAAATGCTGGGATAACATGCGTGCACCTGGCAACCTTCAGCCATATTTTATGTTTTATTTTGAAACAGGGTCTCAATAAATCGCTGGGGGCCTCGCTAAAGTGCTTAAGCTGGCCTTGAACCTGTGATCCTCCTGCAATCCCAACCTCCCAGGTAAGGGGATTACAGGTGTGCACCGCCACACCCGTTTGTACCAAGCACAACCCATTCTGGCACCAAGCACCTCGATTCAGACTTTTGTCTGGAACAAATATTTGATTAATGTTCAAAGGGCGAACATTTTCCAAATTCCAAAAAAAATTTAAAATTTTAGTATATCAGAGGCAACAATGGGCAAAGTTTCTTAGGTACCTAGAGAAGACATTAGTTTTTGTTTGGGGAAGAAATAAAAGTGGAAGGCCTTGAATGGATTTATCCATCTCTTTGGGCCAGTTGAGCAGGAAAGCACAGGGATGTGGCGCCTATGGTGCCTTTGGATGGGGTCCTGTCAGTCCCTCCAGTGGCTTCGAAGCAGTTCCTATCACAAGGGTCGCCTTTACATGCAATTACATGAGGCTTCTTTCCAGAATCCTTAAGGGCTTTCCCAAGACCTTCACTCTAAGAGGGCCACTGCCACAGGGCGACTTGTCTGAGGCTTCCTTGAGGAAGAGCGAGTGCCATTTTGCTGTCTTTGTTGCAATGCCATTCGTTGGTGCCAGTGGCCTGCACCCTCAGCCTGGCGGCTTCAAGTTCTCTAGATTGAGTCCAACCCTTGAGTAAGAGTGGGGAGGCTCCCTAAATCCCCCTGGAAAAATCTATGCAGATCTATTCAGGGAATATTTTCCTTTGGAAGTCCCATTCCTCTCACCAAATTTTAGCTAATGCTTTGGAAGCTAATTATCGTTCCCATTAAGGGGGGAAAAAAATGTTTTTATTTATTTATTTGCAGGCCCAGACAAACTTGACTAGAAAAAGAAGCCCGGGCCGGAGTTCGGCTGAGCCCGTGACGTGGCTCCCGCGCCGGCCAATGGGGAGGCCGCGAGAGGGGGAGGGCGGAAGTGACGCGCCGTATCCCTCCGCGGGGCGCGAGGGCCGGTGGGGGGAGTCGGCGTCTGTCTCCCCCGCGCCAGCTCCCGTACACGGAGCCGCATTCCTGGGCCCCCCCGCCCCCTCCCTCGGGGCCCCCCGCCCCCCTCGGGAAAAAAAAAACCCACCCCCAGTCACTCGAACCCGAGGGAGGCTGCGCCGCTCCCGCGGGGAGACGCGCCTCCGGCGGCGGCCTCGCGGCTCCCGACCCCCGTCCCCTCCCCTGCTCCCACCCCTCCCCGGCGCCGGGTGCGAGGTCCCTTTAAGGCGACGGCGCCTGCCTCGGGTCAGACGAGCGGCGGCGACGACCACGGAGGTGAGTGAGGCCGCGCCGCCGCCGCCCGCGCCGGGCCCGTTATCCCTGGGCCGGCGGGCCGGGGGAGGGAGACAATGAGCGGGGGATGGGCGCGCGCTCCCGCGGGGCGGCGGCGGCGCGCGGGCGGCGGGCGGGGGGCGGGCGGGGGGCGCGGGCCGCTCCCTCCCTCCCTCCGCCGCCGCCGACGTCGCACGCACGCCGCCGCCCTCGGGGGGCGCGCCGGCCGGGCCCGCGCTCCGAGC
Organism: Muscardinus avellanarius; assembly: GCF_963383645.1. NCBI lineage: Eukaryota > Metazoa > Chordata > Mammalia > Rodentia > Gliridae > Muscardinus > Muscardinus avellanarius. The sequence continues at coordinate 117,258,000 of NC_137788.1, forward strand.
CGCCGTGCGTCACCGGCCCGGGCGGCGCGCTCGCCGGTCCTGGGGCTGGCCCGAGCATCCGTGTAACGGGATCATGTCCTGCCGCGGCGGGCGCCATGTTTCTCCCGAGGACTATTTTCTCTAGGTTCCCGGCGCCTCCCGAGGAGGGGGTGCTGTCACGAGCCCCCCTGCTCTCTGCGCGTCCGCGTCTCCCCGCGCCCCCGGGGTCGCCTCAGGCGGTGACCGCTGCGCGTTTCTCTGCTCACTTGTTTAAGAGCTTCGTAGCCCCCCCCAAAAAAATTAAAAAAGGTAGAGCTTGAGAGTGTTGAAGCCCTCGGGCCCAGGGGTTCTCGAGATGGAGATGGACTCGACAGTTTTTCCGTCTTGGGACACGCTTTCTAGACACCTCCCCCTGCATCTCAGAACTCCACAAAAGTCGGGTTGGACTTCTACAGGAATTCTCCCAACTCGGTGAAGGGAAACCGCGGGGCTGCAGCGTGGTGGGCAACGGTGAATGTGGAGAGGTGGCTCTGGACTCTGAATGGGAACTAGTTATTTGATCAGATTTCGTTCTTAAGGGTGCATAAAAGGTGTCTTCATCCCTGAAATTGCTTTGAGCAGGGTGGAGAGGCGGTGTCATTTCCAGTGTGTGTGTGTGTGTGTGTCTTTTACTATAGATTGATTGAACCCAGGGCATCCTACCTCTGACCGAAACCCCAAGCCCTATTTTATTTTTTATTTTGAAATAGGGTCTCGGTTGCCGAGGCCCCCACTAAGATGCCAAGGCTGGCAGGGAACCGGTGACCCTCCTCTCTCAGTCTCCCAAGTACTGGGATTACAAGTGTGCAGCACCTCACCCGGCTTCATTTCCACATTTTTTTTTTTTTTTTTTTTTTTTTTTGGTGGTACTGAGGTTCCTGGAAACCCATCTATCTCCAGGCTACACTCCCAGACCTATTTTATACTTTTTATTTGGAAACAGGGTCTCTTAAGCCAGCTAGGCTGGCTTCCAACCTACTTGACCCTCGTGTCTCCGCCTCTCAAGCAGGGGCATTACAAGTGTGCACCACCACGCCCAGCATTTCCACATTTTTAATGGCAGTCCTGCGCCTTACCGATTAAAGGTAACCACCACATTGAGAATTATTGGTCTCATATAAAAGTGTTCAAAATCTAACGTTAAGAGCCTGGCGTGATGGCACGCACTTGTGATCCCAGTACTTGGGAGGCTGGGACTGGTGAAGGCGGGGTCAAAGCCAGCCTGGGCAACTTAGCAAGGCTCTCAACAGTCTAGTGAGACCCTGCTTCCAAATAGGAAATAAACTCAGGCTGGAGGGGGATAGCTTGGAGGTAGAATGCCTCAGTGTTCAATCCCCAGGTGCCCCCTGCAAATATTTATAGAAAATGTTTAAGAAGTGGCAGTCTGCTCTTAATTTCCTTATCCCTTCTTAGGTTGGTGACCTTTCTCAAACCCAAGGAGCTAACAGAGTGGATTCTTAGGATGTGTAGGGATTTGTTAGTGTCCCCTCCCAGCTTGAACTAGCGGCATAATCTAGGAAAGTCGTTGGCAGAGGTGTGGCGAGCAGGCCCTGGGATCCCCTCAAACACTTCCCTCCAAGGCCCAACTTTTGTGTAGGGGGATACTGAGGATTGAACCCTGCAGTGCTCCGCCTTTGTGCTACACCCTAGCCAGGATTTCCCTAAATTGCTGAGGGTCCCACTGAACATTGGGGGTTGACCTCAAAACTGTGATCCTCCTGTCTCAGCTTCTCAGGTGCTGAGATTAGAGGAATGCAGCAGCACGCCCCCCTTTGGTTTGTTTGTTTGTTTTTGTATGCGTGGCACTGGGAATTGAACCCAGAGGAATTCTGCCTTCAAGCTACATCCCCCAGCCCTGTTTTATTTCTTTTTTTTTTTTTCTTTTTTTTTTTTGTGGTACTGGGGTTCCTGGAAGCCCTTCTACCTCCGGGCTACACTCCCAGACCTATTTTTTACATTTTCATTTTGGAAACAGGGTCTCCTAAGCCAGCACGCGCGGCTGGCTTCGAACCTGCGCGATCCTCCTGTCTCTGCCTCCCAAGCGCGGGGATTACAAGCGTGCGCCACCACGCCCGGCCTCCTGTTTTATTTTTTATTTCAAAATAGGGTCTCCCTATAAGTTGACAAGAGGCTCACCACTTGCTGAGGCTGTCCTTGAACCCAAGATCCTCTTGAATCAGTCTCCTAAACACTGGGATTATAGGCCTGTGCCACCCTGTTTGGCTTTTATTTTATTTTTTTGGGGTCTGGTGATGGAACCCAGGGACATTCGATCTCCGAGCTACATCCCCTGCCCTATTTTGTATTTATTTGGAACAGGGTCTCACTAAGCTGCAGAGGGCCTCAGTAAGTAGCTGAGGATGGCCACAAACCTGATCCTCCTGTCTCAGCCTCCCAAGTACTGGAATTACAAGCCTGTGCCACCACACCTTGCCCGGCTTTATAACTTTATTTATTTATTTTTATTTTTTGTGGTACTGGGGGTGGAACCCAGGGGCTTGTCTACCTCTGGGCTATGTTCCCAGGCCTATTTTTTATACTTTATTTGGAAACAGGGTCTCAGTAAGTTGCTGAGAGCCTCATTGAGTAGCTGAGGCTGGCTTCATACCTGTGTGATCCTCCCGTCTCAGCCTCCAAAGTGTGGGGATTACAAGCGTACGCCACCACGCCAGGATCTGGCTTTTAATTTTTAAACATTGAGAAGTGTTCTGTGCATGAAGGCTGAGGCTGTCTGTGGAGGCGTGGTTGTTATCAGGAGGAAAGGCGTTTGTGAGATTGATTTGTAAGCTGCTTGTTTCATGGAATGGCGTTTTCACTTGAAGGATGACTGACAAAGTACAGTTTTTCAGATTTGAGTATTTGGCAATATTTTCTTCAAAATGAATAAAGTGACTCTGTTACTTCTAGGAAAACAATTGGCAGTATTTGTTATCCCTGGTAAAATTTAAGTGAAAAACTTAAAAAGTTGACAGGTTGAGTTTTACAGCTTCCCAGTCCTTAACAGACTTTTAACATCAGTAGTTAACAACTGTTGATTTTTTAAAAATACAGTATAAGCTGGGCGTGGTGGCGCACGCTTGTAATCCCAGCATTCGGGAGGCTGAGACCAGAGGATCACAGTTCACGGACAGCCTCAGCTACTTAGTGAGGCCCTCTGCAACTCAGACCCTGTTTCAAAATAAAGACTAAAAAATAGGGCAGGGATGTAGCTTGGAGGTCAAATGCCTCTGGGTTCTATCCCCAGACCCGTAAAAAAAAACCCAAAACAAAAAAAGTTTAGTGAAATATGTCATTTAGAAGATGGGCATAACTCATTAAATCTTTATTTTTCACATGACCAATCATATTAAGCAGTAATGCAAGAGTAAAAGATCTTTTCTTTTTTTGTGGGTCTGGGGATGAAACCCAGGGGCTTTCTACCTCCAAGCTACACCCCCTGCCCTGTTTATTATTCTTTATTTTGAAACAGGGTCTCACTAAGTTGCGGAGGGCCTCACTAAGTAGCTGAGGCTGTCCGCGAACCGCGATCCTCTGGTCTCGGCCTCCCAAATGCTGAGATTACAAGCGTGCTCCACCACGCCTGGCTCATAAAAAGATCTTTTCAAAATACATGTTCTACCAATGGATTTTAAGATAAAGTATGAATAATTAATTAATCTGGCTTCAGATCCTAAGGTTCAACCTGTCCTTTAACTAATATCAAGTGAAGCCTGGAGATGTACGCCTGTAATTCCGGTACTTGGGAGGCTGAGGCAGGAGGATCGCAGATTTGAGGACAGCCTCAGCAACTTAGTGAGTCCCTGTTTCAAATAAATAAATAAATAGGGCTGAGGCTATAGGTCACAGGTGTAGAACACCCTTGGGTTCAATCCCTAGTACCAACTAAAAAGAAAGAAACAATCCAGCTGGGCGTGGTAGCACAACACTGGTCATCCCAGTACTTGGGGGCTGAGAGAGTAGGATCACAAGTTGAGGATGATCTCCTCAATGGAGCAAGACTCAGTAATTTAGTGAGACGGGTCTCAAAAAATAAAATAGGAAGCCAGGTGCGGTGGCGCACACTTGTAATCCCAGCATTTGGGAGGCTGAGACAGGAGGGTCTGGTTCATGGACAGTCTCAGATACTTAGTGAGGCCCTCTGCAACTCAGTGAGACCCTGTTTCAAAAATAGAGACTAAGCCGGGCGTGGTGGCGCACGCTTGTAATCCCCGGGCTTGGGAGGCGGAGACAGGAGGATCACACAGGTTCGAAGCCAGCCTCAGCTACTTAGTGAGGCTCTCAGCAACTTAGACCCTGTTTCCAAATAAAGTATAAAAATAGTTCTGGAAGTATAGCTCGGAAGCAGAAAAGCCCCTGGGTTCCACACAGAAGAAAGAAATCCTTCTTCCTTCTCCTGTCCCTTGTACAAGGCCAGTTTTCATCACAGACCTGATGAGAGCAACACACAGCAGTGGACTGAATGGAGAAGCAGCTCTGAGACCCAACTGTCTCCTGTCAGTGTAGGCGTGAAAGGGTTTACAAACATTAAAACACGGCTGTATTTCTCACTGTTTGGGGGAGTGTAAAGACTTCCGTAGTAAATGTGGTATTGGGGACTGAATTCCAGGGCCATTCTATCTCTGAGCTACACTCCCAGCCCTATTTTAGCGTTTATTTTGAAACAGCATTTTGCTAAGTTGCAAAGGGCCTCACTAAATTGCTGAGGCTGGCCACGAACCTGCAATCCCCCTGTTTAATCCCAAATACTGGGATTATAGGAGTGCACCATCACCCTAGGATTGTTATGACAATTTATTTTATTTTTTTGCTAGTCTGGGGATGGAACCTAGGGTCATTTGACCTCCAAAGTACACCCCCAGCCCTATTTTTTTTTTTTTTTTATTCTTTATTTTGAAACAGAGTCTCACTAAATTGCAGAGGGCATAAGTAACTGAGGCTGTCCGCAAACTGGGATCCTCTGGTCTCACCCTCCCAAATGCTGGGATTACAATCGTGCGCCACCATGCCCAGCTTGTTATGACAATTTAAAACCCCTCATGACTTGTTAAATTATTGTGATCCCAGCATTTGAGAGGCTGAGACAGGAGGATCACTGACAGTTTCAGCTACTCAGGGAGGCCCTCTGCAATTTAGTGAGACCCTCTTTCAAAATAAAGAATAAGAGCCAGGCATGGCAGCCCACGCTTGTAATCCCAGCATTTGGGAGGCTGAGACTGGAGGATCACAGTTCTTAGATAGCCTCAGCTACTTAGGCCCTCTGCAACTTGGTGAGACTCTGTTTCAAAATAAAGAATAAAAAATAGGGCAGGGGGTATAGCTCAGAGGTAGAATGCCCCTGGGTTCCATCCCCAGACCAGGAAAAAAAAAAAAAAGAAAAATAGAGCTGGAGGTGTACCTTGGAGGTAGAATGCCTCTGGGTTCAATTCCAGGACCGCAGGAAAGAAAAAATGTATTACAGCAGTTGATGCAGTGAAAGATAAAATAGGCCATGCACTGGATAAATAAAAGCTGTTGTTACAGCTGGATTGAGTATTCAGCCATATAGATTTTATTTTATTGGTGGTACTGGGGGTGGAACCCAGAAGCTTTCTACCTCCAGGTTATACCCCCAGACCCATTTTATATTTTATTTGGAAACAGGGTCTCACTAAGTTGCTGAAAGCCTCACTAAGTAGCTGAGGCTGGCTTCGAACCTGCGCTATCCTCCTGTCTCAGCCTCCCAAGCACAGGGATTACAAGCGTGCACCACCATGCCCAGCCCTAGCCATATAGATTTTAAAATTAATCTTTTATAAACCCAAATTTTTAGGTAACCTTAAAACATAAATGCTAGTTGTTTTGAGGATTATCATTGCTTACTTTTAACCCTGGAGTAAGAGAGTGGTAATTCTTAAGATTTTGCCTGAAGTCATAACTACTTGGGAGGCTGAGGCAGGATAATTGCTTCAACCTAGGAATGGCAGGCTAGCCTGGGCAACATAGTAAGACACCAGTCTCCAAAAAAACAAACCAAAATAAAACAACGATTTGCTTTTGCGTATATGTATGGTACCGGAAATGGAACCAAGGGAAGTTTTACCTCTGAGCCCCTCACCAGCACTGTTAGGTTTTATTTTATTTTTTTTTATTTTTATTTTTTTTGGTAGTACTGGGGTTCCTGGAAGCCCTTCTTCCTCTGGGCTACACTCCCAGACCTATTTTATATTTTTGAAACAGGGTCTCTTACGCCAGCGCGGCTGGCTTCGAACCTGCGCGATCCTCCTGTCTCCGCCTCCCAAGCGCGGGGATTACAAGCGTGCGCCACCACGCCCGGTGACTGTTAGGTTTTAAACAGTGCCTTGCAGCCGGGCGTGGTGGTGGCGGCGCACGCTTGTAATCCCTGCGCTTGGGAGGCTGAGACAGGCGGATCGCACAGGTTTGAAGCCAGCCTCAGCTACTTAGTGAGACCCTGTTTCCAAATAAATAGGTCTAGGAGTATAGCCCAGAGGTAGAAAGCTTCTGGGTTCCACCCCTAGTACCACCAAAAAAAATTAAAAAAAAAAAAACAGTGCCTTGCTAGCCGGGCATGATGGCACAGGTTTGTAATCCCAGTACTTGGGAGGCTGAGACAGGAAGATCCCAGGTTCGCAGCCACCTTCAGCTACTTAGTGAGGTCTTGTACAGCTTAGTGAAACTCTGTTTCAAAATAAAGAATAAAAAATTTATAAGGTTAGGGGTATAGCTCAGAGGTAGACTGCTCTGCGTTCAACCTCCAGTATGGCCGGATGGGGAGGGAGACAGCATCTTGCTAAGCTATGGTGTTAAGCTGTGTTGTGCTGACCTCAAACCTTCAGATCCTCCTGTCTCAGCCTCCCAAGTACTAGGTTTATAGGCATGCGCCACTGTGCTTGCTTTAAAAACATTTTTTCTAAACCAAGTGTGGTGACACACGTTTGTAATTCCAGTACTTGGGAGGTTGAGACAGAAGGATCACAGGTTCCGGGACAGCCTCAGCTGCTTAGTGAGGCCCTGGGCAACTTAGTGAGACTTAGTTTCAGAATAAAAAATAAATTTGGGCTGGGGGTGTGGCTTAGGTAGAAAGCCCTGGGTTCAATCCCCAGCACTACAAACATTAAAACATTTTTCCAGCTTGGTGCAGTGGTACACACTGGCGGTGGAATGCTCCTAGGTTCAATTCTCAGGGGAAGAAAAATTCCTGTTTGAAACTTTTTTTTTATCTTAACTTTCGGGCTGAGATGTGCTAGCAGTGAGTTGAAAATGTTATGTACTGAATTCTTCATTCCTGAAATTTCTGTTACAGCTGTGAAAGAACCACCAAAGTAGGGGAATTGAAAGCTTCTAGAATTAAGTATGAGCTGGGCGTGGTGACCCACACTTGTAATCCCAGCATTCTGGAAGCTGAGACAGGGGGATCATGGTTCGTGGACAGCCTTAGCTATTTAGTGAGGCCCTCTGCAACTCAATGAGACCCTGTTTCAAAATAAGAAATAAAAAATAGAATGGGGGTGTAACTCAAGAGGTAGAACGCTCCTGAGTTCCATCCCTCAGCCCACTGAGTTCCATGCAACTCAGTGAGACCCTGGTTTTTTTTGGGGGGGGGTACTGGGGGTAGAATCCAAGGGGCATTGTATCTCTGAACCTCCAGCTCTATTTTTTAGTCCTTTTTTTTTATTATTATTTTTGAGTTGCAAAGGGCCTCACTTAAGTAGCTGAGGCTGTCTGAGAACCAGGATCCTCTATTCTCAGCCTCCTGAATGCTGGGATTACAAGCGTGTGTCACCACACCTGGCAGGAGACCTTGTTTCAAAAATAAAAAAGTAAAGCCGGGCGTGGTGGCACTCGCTTGTAATCCCAGCACTTGAGAGGCTGAGACAGGAGGATCGTACAGACTTGAAGCCAGCCTCAGCAGCTTAGTGAGGCTTTCAGCAACTTAGTGAGACCCTGTTTCTAAATAAAATATAAAATAAGTTTGGAGTGTAGCCTGAAGATAGCCCCTGGGTTCCATTCCCACTACCACAATAAAATAAAATAAAAAATAAAAAAGTAAAAATTAGGGCTGAAGGTGTAGCTCAGAGGTAGAATACCCCTGGGTTCCATCCCCAGTACCGCAAAAAAAAAAAAAAAAAAAAAAAAAAGGATTTGTTGTCCATTAAATACGTCAAAAGTAGGTAGGTTGCTGGGCATGATGGTATGCATCTGTAATCCTAGTACTTGGGAGTTCAGTGCTCAGCACCATTAAAAAAGATGTATCTACAGAATTCTTTTTGTTGAGGGGAAGGAGGGAAAGAGAGGAGAGAGAGAGTGTGTGTATGTGAGAGGGGGGGACGAGGAAGGGAGGGAGAGGGAGAGAGGGGCACTAGGGATTGAACTCGGGCATTCTACCTTTGGGCTACACCCCCAGCTCTATTTTATTTTTATTTTAAAACAGTGTCTAACCAGGTTGATAAGAGTCTCAGTCTTTTTTACACACATGTGGAGGCTGTCCTTGAATTTGGGGTCCTCTTGTCTCAGCCTCCCAAGTATGAGGATAACCACTGTGTACCACCAGGCCCAGCTTTTTGTTTTATTTATTTATTTATTTACTATTTATTTTGCAGTGCTGGGGATGGAACCCAGGGGCATTGTGCCTCAGAGCTACACCCCCAGTCCTATTTTTAGTCTTTTTTTTTTTTTTGGCAGGTCTTAGGATGGAACCCAGGGGCGTTTGACCTCCGAGCTACACCCCCCTGTCCTGTTTTTTTATTCTTTATTTTGAAACAGGGCCTCACTAAGTAGCTGAGGCTATCCGCTACCTGCGATCCTCCTGTCTCAGCCTCCAGAATGCTGGGATTACAAACATGCCCCACCACTCCCGGCCTTTTTGTTACTTTTATTTTTTATTTATTTATTCTTTTTGTAGTACTGGGGGTGGAACCCAGAGGCTTTCTACCTCCGGGCTATACTCTCAGACCTTTTTTATATTTTATTTGGAAACAGGGTCTCACTAAGTTGCTGAGAGCCTCACTAAGTAGCTGAGGCTGGCTTCGAAACCGTGTGATCCTCCTGTCTCAGCCTCCCAAGCGCGGGAATTACAAGTGTGCGCCACCACGCCCGGCTTTTTTGTTGCTTTTAAATAATAGGTTGTGCTGGGCGTGGTGGCGCACACTAGTAATTCTAGCATATGCGAAGCTGAGACAGGAGGATCATAGGTTCATGGCCAGCCTCAGCTACTTAGTGAGGCCCTCCCCAGCTTAGTGAAACCCTGTTTCAAAATAAAGAATAAAATTGGGCTAAGGATGTAGCTCAGAGGTAATATGCCCCTGGGTTCAATCTTAAGTACCACACACACACACACACAAAAAAAGATCTGTGTGTATCCTGCCCTTTCAGTTATGTAGGTCTTTACTGGTAAATTGATTATTTATAGGATGGAGCATGAGCAGAGAAGCATGTTTGCCATTATCTCAGATGTAGCCCCTTTACCTCAAAGGTATTTATCTGGTACTCCAGATTGTGGGTAGAAGGATGAGTGCCAAAGGAAGGAGGCCAGGTATGGCTAAGAGTTAAGATAGGAGACCATGACCATGTGTGAGCTGCAGTGTTAAGTAAAGCTTTTTGAGTACTCAAAAATTGTGTTACCAGTACAATTACTACTTTAAAATACAGAAACGAATTAGGTTACCAAGATGTCAGAATTGGATTAATGGAAGAACGCCATGTTCATCACAATACCTCCTTGGTAGCGTTAGGTTGAAAATAGAGTTAGGGGGTTTCGAAGGGAGGTAAAAACACCAACCGCGTTATCAGAGACCACTGTTTTATTCGGAACCTGGCACCCTCCGGAGGGGGGGAAGGGACCGACGGGCCACCACGCGTCTGGAGAGTTGCGCATAGTCCTGATGGGCCGGCTGAGTCACGTGGGGAATCCACCGCTGTTTTATAGGCATGCCGATTCTCTCGCGACATCAGTAGTCTCGGGATGTTTGGAGTCTCAAGGCACCTGGAGTCTCGCAATATCTCTGCTTCTGGCTTCCGCTGGACCCTACTTATCATCCCGGCCTTTTGGTGATAATGGGCGGAGACCGAGTCTTAAGCTACTTCCTGCTGTCAGGGGGCGTCGTAGGGGGGACCCCTTGGCTGGGAGAGGTTGGGTCCTCCTGAAGTGGGCAGGTGGGAGTATGGCTGCAGCAGGAGTCGGAGGTTATCCTGGACAGCCTGGTGCTGTGCGTTGGAGGAGACTTTAACAGCCGAAGAGCTATTAAAGAAAAGGCAAATCATGAGAGCAGTGAATGGGTTTGGAGCATCTGTAACAGATTTTAGGGAGTTTAATACTTATGGCTGTTTGGCATCTGGAGAGGGAGAGCATCATAGTATGTAAAAGCTTCCGCTGCGAGAGGAGGGGCCCTTCCTCTCAGGTAGTACCCCTACCTTACTTTCACTTTCTACTAATTTTTTCATTTTATGAAATGCCAGTATATAAGCTATATCAAATTTGTACCTAGACCGGTTTGTTGGCGCATGCTGGTAATCTCACTTCGGAGGTTGAGACAGGAGGATCTCAAGTTCAAGGCCAGCCTCAGCTACTTAGTGAGGCCCTTTGCAGCTTATCAAAATAAAGAAAAAATTAGCTGGGCGTGGTGGTGCACGCTTGTAATCCCAGTACTTGAGAGGCTGAGATGGGAGGACTGCACAGGTTTGAAGCCAGCCTCAGCTACTTAGGCTCTTAGCAACTTAGTGAGACCCTGTTTCCAAATAAAATATAAAATAGGTCTGGGAGTGTAGCCCAGAGGTAGAATGTCCCTGGGTTCCATCCCCAGTGCCACCAAAAAAGAAAAAAAAAGGAAAAGAAAAAAAATGGGGCTGAGGATGTAGCTCAGAGGTAGAATGCCCCTGGGTTTTATCCTCAGTACCATTAAAAAAAAAAAAAATTGCACCTAGAAATTTAAAACCACCAGTTTTACAGTAAATGCGAAATAGATAACAGCAAAATGTAGCATATAAGGTGCCATCATTTGCTGGGTGTGGTGGCACAGGCTTGTAATTCCAGTACTTGGGAGGCTGTCAGGAAGATCGTTCGCCAGCCTCAGCAATTTAGGCCCTCTGCAACTTAAGTGAATCTTTTTTTTTTTTTTTTTTTTGCAGGTCTGGGGATGGAACCCAGGGGCATTAGACCTCTGAGCTACACCCCCTGCTTTATTTTTTTATTCTGTATTTTGAAACAGGGTCTCACTGAGTTGCAGAGGGCCTCACTAGCTGAGGCTGTCCGCGAACCGCGATCCTCGAGGTCTCAGCCTCCCGAATGCTGGGATTACAAGCGTGCGCCACCACGTCTGGGTCTATTCTTTATTTTTTAAAACAAGGTCTCATTAAGTTGTGAAGGGCCTCGCTAATTTAAGCTGAGGCTGTCCTCAAACCAAGATGTTCTGGTCTCAGCCTCCCAAATGCTGGGATTAGAAGCGTGTGCCACCATGCCTGGCTTAAGTGAATCTTATTTCAAAGTAAAAGCATAAAATAGTGCTGGATTTGTAGCTCAGAGGTAGAATGCTCTTCGGTATGTCCCCAGTAACACACAACACATGAATGCCATAATTAGGGTATGAGAGGATAAGCCCCTCTTCCAGATTTTTTTTTAAACTACTGGGGACACCCCCAGGCCTCTTTTATTCTTTTACTTTGACACAGGATCTCACTGAGTTGCAGAGGGCCTCACTAAGTAGCTGCAGTTGGCTTCAAACCTGTGATCCTCCTAGCTCAGCTTCCCAAATCCTGGGATTACAATGTGCATCACCATGTCTGGCCCTCCTCTAGATTTTCAGTTTGTGTGTGTAAAAGAAAAGATGAAGAGAGTACTACAACAAATGTCTACAATGAAACCACCACCTAGACATATGATTTTTAAAAATATCTTGGCATGTACCATACATAAAAAGTTGGCATATTTGTATCTGTTAAATAATGCCAAAACTTTATTTGCCGAAAGCCGGCCGTGGTAGCGCACACTTGTAATCCCAGCATTCGGGAGGCTGAGACAGGAGGATCACGGTTTGCGGACAGCCTAAGCTACTTAGTGAGGCCCTCTGCAACTCAGTGAGACCCGGTTTCAAAATAAAGAATAAAAAATAGGGCTGGGGGTGTAGCTCGGAGGTTGAATGCCCCTGGGTTCCATTTCCAGACCCGCAAAAAAAAAAAAAAAAGATTCACTTAAGTTGCAGAGAGCCTAAGTTGCTGAGGCTGGCGGAGAACCTAGGATCTTCCTGACAGCCTCCCAAGTGCTGGAATTACAAGCTGTGCCACCACACCCAGCAAACTATGGTATTTGGGACCTTATATATTGTAAATGTTCCAGTTGTCCTGAAAATGTCTTACAGCTTTTTTGTTTTTTATGAACCAGAATCCAATAAAGATTCCCATGTTACATTTGGCTATGTCTCCCTGTTTTTTGCTGTGTTTTGTTTTAATCCCTTATGGTCTTCTCAGTTGGTGTCTGGGTGTGTGTGGTACTGGGGATTGAACCCAGGGGCATTCTACCTCTCACCTATATCCCCAACCCTATTTTATTTATTTATTTATTTTTAATTTTATTATTATTATTATTATTTTTTTTGGTGGTACTGGGGTTCCTGGAAGCCCTTCTACCTCTGGGCTACACTCCCAGACCTATTTTTACATTTTTATTTGGAAACAGGGTCTTCTAAGCCAGCGCACTCGGCTGGCTTCGAAGCTGCGCGACCCTCCTGTCTCTACCTCCCAAGAGTGGGGATTACAACTGTGTGCCACCACGCCCGGCACCCTATTTTATTTTTTATTTATTTATTTTTTGTGGGTCTGGGAATAGAACCCAGGGGCATTCAACTTCAAGCTACACCCCTGCCCTTTTTTTTTTAATTCTTTATTTTGAACGGTCTCACTAAGTTGCAGAGGGCCTCACGAAGTAGCTGAGGCTGGCCGTGAACCGTTATCCTCCTGTCTCAGCCTCCCAAATGCTGGAGTTACAAGCGTGTACTACCACGCCCGGATTGAGATTGACGGTTTTAAAGAGACCATTTTGTAATCCCAGTTCTTGGGAGGCTGAGACAGGAGGATCACAGGTTCATTACCAGCCTCAGTTTCTTAGGCCCTCTGCAGCTTAGTGAGACACTGTTTTAAAATAAAGAATAAAAAACAGGGCTGGGGAGTATAGCTTGGAGGTAGAATGCTTCTGGGTTCAATCCCCTGTACTGCAAAAAAGAAAAAACGAGAGACTATCTTAGTTGTTTTATAGAATGTTCTATGTTTGTTTGCTTATTTTCTTTTTTTTTAACTTTTTTTTTTTTTTTTTTGGTGGTACTGGGGGTTGAACCCAGGGGCTTTCTACCTCCAGGCTATATTCCAAGACCTATTTTATACTTTATTTGGAAAACAGGGTCTCACTAAGTTGCTGAGAGCCTCACTAAGTAGCTGAGGCTGGCTTCGAACCTGTGTGATCCTCCTGCCTCAGCCTCCAAGCGCGGGGATTACAAGTGTGCGCCACCAGGCCTGGCTATTTGCTTATTTTCTTATAGAGAATCCCACCTTTGGCTCTATCTCATTAGTTTCCTATGGTATACTTAGTTTATTCTCTACTGCCATATTTTCTATAAACTTCAAGTTAAATTTAAATGCTTGATTTCATTTAGGTAAACATTTCAATCTCACACACACATACATATATATATATAATTTTTTTGTAGTACTGAGGGTGGAACCCAGGGACTTTCCTACCTCCAGGCTATACTCTCAGACCTATTTTGTATTTTATTTGGAAACAGGGTCTCACTAAGTTGCCGAGAGCCTAAGTAGCTGAGGCTGGCTTCGAGCCTGTGCGATCCTCCTGTCTCAGCCTCCCAAGCGCTGGGATTACAAGCATTCACCACCATGCCCGGCTTAATTTCAATAATATTTTATAAATATATTTTGGGTTTTTTTGTTTTTACAAAAGAAACCATGGAACAAATAGTTTATGATTAACATTTAGATTATTAGCTGATACTTCGAATTGTTAGCCAAATTTTTCTACTTAACCTTATTAGAAACTGTGTGTGTGTGTGTGTGTGTGTGTGTGTGTGTGTGTGTGTGTGTGTGTTACTAGGGATGGAACCCAGGGGGATTCTATTTCTCAGCTACAACCCCAGCCCTAATTTTTTTTTAAGCAGGGTTTCACTAGGTTGAAAGTCTCACTACTTGCTGAAGTGGTCCTCAAACCTGTCATCTTCCTGTCTCTGCCTTCCAAGTACTAGGATTACAGATGTGTGCAGCCATTCCTGACAGACTTTGGCTTTTGAAATATATAAAGTTACTACTGTAAATTTTTTTTTTTTTTTTTTTTTTTTTGGCGGTGTGGTACTGAGGATTGAATTCAGAGGTTTTTTACCTTCAAGCTACACCCCTAGCCCTATTTTATTTTTATTTATTTTTTATTTTATTTATTTTTTGTTGTACTGGGGATGGAACCCAGGGGCATTCTACCTCCGAGCTACACCCCCTGCCCTATTTTTTATTCTTTATTTTGAAACAGGGTCTCATTGAGTTGCAAAGGGCCTCACTAAGTAGCTGAGGCTGGCCACGAAGCACAATCCTCCAGTCTCAGCCTCCCGAATGCAGTACTTGGGAAGCTGAGAGAAGATCGCAAGTTCAAGCTTTAGCAAAAGGTGTGACTCTCATTAACCTAGTGAGACCCTGTTTCAAAATAAAATAAAATAGGGCTGAAGATACAGCTCAGAGGTAGAATGCCTCTGGGTTCAATCCCCAATGCCATAAAAAAAGGCGTCTCACTTAGATTTTAGAAATCGGTATTAGATAAAGTGCTTGGGCACTCTTGTAATCCTAGTACTTGGGAGGCTGACACCAGAGGATCGTGGTTCACAGACAGTCTCAGCTACTTAGGCCCTGTTTCAAAATAAAGAATAAAGAATAGGGCAGGGGTGTATGTAGCTCAGAGGTTGAATTCCCCCGAGTTTTATCCCAGGCCTGCAAAAAAAAAAAAGTTCTTGGAAACTATTTTCACAAAAATTAGTCACTCCTCAATATTGATGGTAACAAGCACAGAGAATCATAAAATTATAATGTTAGGAGTTAATGCCCCAGAACTACTTGGGCAAGAATGAGAGTGCCACAGAAAATGGCAGGTGAATATGAAAATAAAATCACATTTCACAGGTAGGTGGTGGTGGGGTGAAGTAAGCTAGTGAAATGGGGGTTTCTTCTGAGCCCCCAAGATGAAGCGGGGGTTTCTTGAGAAGAAACCCAGAGTTTCATCAAAGATGAAACAGAGTTTCTTGAGAAGAACCCAGCGTTTCCTTACCAGGTTCTTGTCTACGGTGAGCGAAGAATGACATCCGCAGACTGCAGGAAGCAGCATTCCCTGCTGCTTCCAATAAAAGAAGAAAGATGGTTGAACACCCCAAAAGGGCTGTCGGAACTCTGGGGTCCAGCAGCTGCTTTCAGAACAATATTTGAGAGTAGCCCAAGCCGAATGCCTTCAATTACAGGCTGCTTTCTTCCAGAGTCCACGTGATCAGCCAGAAAGGAGGTGCAGGTCACCCCTAGGGGCCCTGGTCGGCCTTGATGTCCAGCAGAGGCCTTCAGTTCACTACCTGAGAGTTGCCCGAGCCACGTGCCCTCAGTTGCACCCCACTTTCTCTCAAGGCTAACACGACCTGTGAGAGAGAAACGCTCCCCAAAGGGGAGGGGGTCCCCGAGGGGGAAAAACCCAATTTGGTGGCTGCGCTAGGGGTTTTGCCACATGTCTGCATGTCCTCTGTTTGGTTGTGGTGAGTTTGGGATCCTGGGAATTCTGGGAAGCAGCTCTCAGAATTTGCATAGGGTATTTGCAAGTCCTTTGAAGAGTCTCCTTTCAGAAGTGTCAGACTTGCTCCAGTGATGGCTTCTGAGTTTGTTGATTAGTAACCAATGGCTTTGTGAAGCTTTGGTTCTTCTTATCTCTGAACCTTGGCTCCTTGCCCCTCAGGAAATTAAGTTTTTTCTACCGAGGCCTCTAAAGTAAATGGGTTTCATAAAAGTGTTTTTATACCAGGCGTGGTGGCACACACTTGTAATCCCAGTACTTGGGAGGCAGAGACAGGAGGATCGCAGATTCTTAGCCACTTAGTGAGGCACTCTGAAACTTAATGAGACCTGTTTCAAAATAAAGAATTAAAAATAGGGCTGGGGAGCTGGGTGTGGTGGTACACGCTTGTAATCCCAGCATTTGGGAGGCTGAGACAGGAGGATCATGTTTTGCGGACAGCTTCAGCTACTTAGTGAGGCCCTTTGCAACTCACTGAAATCCCTGTTTCAAAAGAAAAAAAAAGACTAAAATAGGTCCAGAGGTGTAGCTTAAAAAAATAGGGCTGGTGCTATAGCTCAGAGGTAGAATGCCCCCAGGTTCAATCCCTAGTACCACACACATACAAAGTATTTTTTACTTTTTGTTTTTGTGTGTGGGTGGGTCTAGGGATGGAACACAGGGGCATTCCACCTCTGAGCTATACCCCCTGCCCTATTTTTTTTTTTTTATTCTTTATTTTGAAACAAATTCTCACTGAGTTGCAAAGGACCTCACTAAGTAGCTGAGGCTGTCCGCGAACCTCTATCCTCCAGTCTCAGTCTCCTAAATGCTGGGATTAGAAGTGTGAGCCAGCACGCCTGGCTTGTTTTTTACATTTTTAATAAAGATTAATCATTTAGCCGGGCATGGTGGTGCACATGCTCATATCCCAGCTCATAATCCCAGCGCTTGGGAGGTTGAAACAGGGGGATCACACAGGTCAAAGCCAGCCTCAGCTACTTAGTGAGACTCTCAGCAACTTAGTGAGACCCTGTTTCAAAATAAAGTATAAAATAGGTCTAGGAGTGTAGCCTGGAGGTAGAACGCCCTCTGGGTTCCACCCCCAGTACCACCAAAAAAAAAAAAAAAGATTAATAATTTAGACAGGCATTATGCGTGCTTGTAATCTCAGTACTAGGAGGCTGAGACAGAAGGATAACAGATTTGAGGACAGCCTCAGCAAGTAGTGAGTCTTTCAGCTATCTATTGAGACTGTGTTCAGAAAGCAAAAATAAACAGTAGGGCTGTAGTGTAAGCTCAAAGTTAGAATGCCCCTGGGTTCAGCCTCTAGTGCCTCATGCATATGCGTGCTCGTACACACACACACACACACACACACACACACACACACGTACACGCAAAGATTAACCATTTAAGCTGGTCATCATGGTGGTGTATGCTTGTAATTTCAGTATTTGGGGGGGCTGAAACAAGAGGATCAAAGGTTTGCAGCTGGCCTCAGCAATTTTGCAAGGATATAGCAACAACTTAGGCCTTATTTCAAAATAAAAAAATAAAATAGGGCATGATGTAGCTAAGAAGTAGAATGCCCCAGGGCTCAATCTCTAGTACCCGAACCTCCCCCATTAAAAAGAAAGTGTAACCCTTTGGCCATGCATGGTGGCACATGCCTATACTCTCAGTACTTGGGAGGCTAAGACAGGAGGATTTAAGATTTCATGGCCAGCCAGCAACTTATTGAGGCCCTCCACAACTTAGTGAGACCCTGTTTGAAATTAAAAAATGATCCAGTTATAGAGTTCCAAAGGAATGAAATCAGCACATTATATTAATATATGCATATCCATGTTTATAGCAGCACAATTCATAGTAGTTAAATTATGGGGCCAACCTAGGTATCTGTCAACAGGTAAATGAATTATAAAATTATGGGATGTACACGATATACCCAAATAGAATTCTACTCAGCAATAAAGAACAAAATAATGCTATTTGTAGGAAAATGGATGGACCTGGAGAACATTATGTTAAATGAGATTAGCCGGTCGCAGAAAGTGAAGGGCCATATGTTTTCTGTCATGGGGAAGCCAGAGAGTCGTTGGGACATGAGGTAGCTTTAGCTAACGGAGGGGCAGTGGGGCCAGGGCGGTGGTCCAGGGGAAGAGGTGGAGAGGGAAGGTCAGCGAGGGAATCGCTTCAGGTGACGTTATGTTCATATTGAGAACACTACTGTCAGCCTACCCGCCCTGTATGGGGAGGGGGCTGGGAATCCCACAAGTGCTGTGTGCATATATTCACCAGCACTATGAACGACATTATGGGGTGAGACTACACTGCACCATAAAAATATTTTTTAAAAGCGGGGAGCCAGGCATGGTGGTGCACACTTGTAATCCCAGTACTTGGGAGGCTGAGGCTGGAGGATTGCAGGTTGGCGGCCAGCCTCAGCTACTTGGTGAGACCCTATTTCACAGTTTAAAAAAAAAGAAAAGGGCAAGGAGGTGTAGCTTAGAGTCGGAGTGCCTTTGGGTTTAATCTGTAGTGCCCTAGCAACCCCCCCCCCAACCCTGTGAACCATTCACAGGAACCTTGTGCTTATTGGAGGGAAAAATATATTTTAAAAGAAATAATTCTTTGTGCATAGAATGTGGGATTCTTTTCTCCTTATTTAGAACTCATATGCAGTTTAATCAGGGGTTCTCAATTGCAGGGTGTTTAATAGTACAAACTAGATATCTGTGACGTACCTCCTCGCCCTCCCTGAGTTGTGACTGCCAGAAATCCCTCCAGACGTTGCCACACACCTTTTGCAGGGCAATAGTGACCCTGTGGGAGTCCTGCCTACTGGCACCCAGGGACGCTCCTCAATGCTGTTATGAACAGGTTTCCCTTTAGTCAAGCTATGTTCAGTGTGTGAGTCTGCAGACAATACCGCACAGCATGGCTGTCCCTGAGGTATTCTGGCAAATACTGAGATATGTTGAATTATTCAGCTCTTTCAGAAACTTTTTTTTTTGTTTCATTTTGCAGTACTGGGAATTGAACCCAGGGGTGTTCTACCTATAAGCTACATCCTCAGACCTGGTGGTGGTGGTGGTTGTTGTTTTGAAACAAGATCTTGCTAGGTTACTAAGAGTTGCTAAGTTGCTGAGGCCTGTCTTTAACCTACAATCCTCCCCTCTCAAAGAATTAAGGCGTGACCACATCAGCTTAGAAGTGTGTGTGTGTGTGTGTGTGTGTGTGTGTGTGTGTGTGTGTTTGTGGTACTAGGGGTGGAATCCAGAGGCTTTCTACCTCCGGGCTATTCTCCCAGACCTATTTTATATTTTATTTGGAAACAGGGTCTCACTAAGTTGCTGAGAGCCTCACTAATTAGCTGAGGCTGGTTTCAAACCTGTGCGATCCTCCTGTCTCAGCCTCCCAAGCGCAGGGATTACAAGCGTGCGTCACCACGCCCGGCTCGAAATGTTTTTTAAAGTAGGTGTTTTTATTTTTGGTTTTGCTGGGGATTGAACCCAGGGGCATCCTACCACTAACCCATTTTAGTCTTTTTTTTTTTTTTTTTTGTAATACTGGGGATGGAACCCAGGGGTATTCTTCCTCCGAGCTACACCTTCAGCCCTATTTTTTTATTCTTTGTTTTGAAATGGGGACTCACTGAGTTGCAAAAGGCCTCACTAAGTAGCTGAGGCTGTCTGCGAACGGTGATTCTCCTGTCTCAGTCTCCCAAATTCTGGGATTAGAAGCGTCCACCACCACACCTTATTTTTTATTTTGAAACAGGGTTTGAGAGCTGGGCGTGGTGGGAGAAGCTTGTAATTCCAGCATTTGGGAGGCTGAGACAAGAGGATCATGGTTTCCTCAGCTACTTAGTGAAGCCCTTTGAAACTCAATGAGAACCTGTTTCAACATAAAGAATAAAAAATAGGGTTTAGGGTGTAGCTCGGAGGTAAAAAGCCCCTGGGTTTCATCTCCAGTACCGCAAAAAAAAAAAAAAAAAAGAAAAAATAAGCTGAGTCCTTGGGAGGCTGAGACAGGAGGATCGCCCAGGTTCAAAGTCAGCCTCAGCTACTTAGTGAGGCTCTCAGCAACTTCATGAGACTTGTTGACCCTATTTCCAAATAAAGTATAAAATAGGTCTGGGAGTATAGCCCGGAGGTAGAAAAGCCTCTGGGTCCCACTCCCAGTACCACACGCACACAAAAGAAGAATAAAAAATAGGGCTGGGGGTTGCTGGGCGTGGTGGCGCACGCTTGTAATCCCTAATCCCGGCGCTTGGGAGGCAGAGACAGGAGGATCGCGCAGGTTCGAAGCCAGCCGCGCTGGCGTAAGAGACCCTGTTTCAAAAATATAAAATAGGTCTGGGAGTGTAGCCCAGAGGTAGAAGGGCTTCCAGGAACCCCAGTACCACCAAAAAAAAAAAAAAAAAAAATAGGGCTGGGGGTTTAACATGTCTCTGGGTTCCATCCCCAGTACTGCCCAAAAAAAAAGAAAAGAAAAACCGCTTTCTGCCATCTTGGAGACAGTGGGGGCCCGCTGGGAACGGGACTTCTAAACGGCAAATATGTCTGGAAGATTGTGGTGCAAGGCCACTCTTTCTGGCTATAAGCGTGGTCTCCGGAACCAAAGGGAGCACACAGCTCTTCTTCAAATTATGCCCGAGATGAAACAGTTCTACTTGGGCAAGGGATGGCGCTTCTGTGTATGAAGCGAAAAACAACCCAGTGCCTCCGGGTGGCCAGCCAGACAAAACCAGAGTGATCTGGGGAAAGGTAATGTGCCTGCGCCCACGGAAACAGCAAACAGCTGTGTGGTTCGGGTCACAATTCCCAAGCAACCCTCCTGCTAAAGCCATTGGACACAGAATCCGTGTGATGCTGTACCCCAAAGGATTTAATAAAAAATTAATAAAAGTGGATTTTTGCTCTTGAAAAAGAAAAAGAATGAAAAAAGAAACAGGGTTTGCTGGGTTGCTGAAAATCTTGCTAAGTTGCCCAGGCTGGCTTTGAACTTGACGTTCTTCTATCTCAGCCTCCCAAGAACTGGAATAGAAAAGTTTTTGTTATGAATAGTTGAGAATTTTGTTTGATATCTGTATGTTTTTGTGGTCAAAAAAGTTGGTCCTAAAACGTTACTTGCTCACAGCCTTGATTAAACGAAATGTACCCTTGGGGTTAGCCCTCTCACCGCCCAGCTCTGGAGATGGAGTGAAGGGCCTTGGGTTGGGTAAGCTAGGTGAGCACTCTACCACTGGACTAAGCCTCTTCCATTTTTAAAGTTTTTCTTTTGAAGCTGGGCGTGGTGACACAGGCTTGTAATCCCAGTACTTCGGAGGCTGAGACAGGAAGGCAGGTTTCAGGCCAGCCTCAGCAAATAAAAGGTCTCTACCCCTCCTGTCTCAGCCTCCCAAATGCTGGGATTACAAGTGTGCACCGCCACATCTGGCAGACTCTACCCATTTTAGTATAGGGGAAAAAAATTTTTTTTATGGTACTAGAGGTGGAACCCAGGGGCATTCTACCTCTGAGCTACATCCCTAGCCCTATTTTATTCCTTTATTTTGAAACAGGGTCTCACTAAGTTGTGGAAGACATCACTAAGTTGCTGAGGCTGGCCACAAACCTGGGAGCCTCCTGTCTCAGCCTCCCAAGTACTAAGATTACAAACATGCACCAGCACGCCCAGCTCCAAAACAGAAAGTGTTGGTTTTTTGCAGTACTGGTGATTGAACCCAAGGACATTCTATCTCTGAGCTACATCCCTAGCTCTATTTTTTATTCTTTTGGAAACAGGATCTCACTCAGTTGCGGAGGGCCTCACTAAACAGCCGAGGCTAACTGCAAACCAGTGATCCTCCTGTCTCAGCCTCCCAAATACTGGGATTACAAGTATGCACCACCACATCTGGCTATAGAAAAATTTAAAAAGGGCTAGGGGTGTACCACAGAGTTAGAATGCTCCTAGGTTCAATCCCCAGTACCACACTCCCCCCCCTCCCGCCCCCCTCGGTTCCAGGGAAGGAACTCAGGGGCATTCTACCTCCGGGCTACACTCTCAGCCCTATTTTTTATTCTTATTTTGAAACAGGGTCTCATTGAGTTTCAAAGGGCCTCACTAAATAGCTGAGGCTGTCTCCGAACCAAGATTCTGATCCTTCTGTCTCAGCCTCCCAAATGCTGGGATTACAAACGTGTGCCACCACTCCCTGCTAAAATGTTTTTATTTTGAGATAAGGACTCACTAAATTGTCTAGGCTGGCCTCAAATTTACAGTCCTCCTTTTAGCAGATAACTGGGATGACAGGCATGCACCACCGTGATTGCTGAGTCTCCCTGCTTACTTGCTAAGGCTGTCTTAGCCTCCCAAGTACTGGGATTACAAGTGTGTGCCATCATGCCCGGCATTTTCTTTTTTTTTTTTTAAGGTTTGGGGATTGGACTCAGGATGCTTACTAGGCCAGAGTTTGGCCCCTGAGCCACATGCCATCCCTTTTTTTTTTTTTTTAAGACAGGGTTTCCTACTTTGACTAGGCTAGCCTCAAACTTGTGATGCTCCCGCCTCGGCCTTCTGAGTAGCTGGGATTACAGGCGCGCACATCATGTCAATAAGGAAGGGACCTAGGGCTTTTTAAGGGAAAGCAGATGCATATGGTTAGGATAAGAGTGAAAGGAAAGCTAAGTATAGAAGCAGTGGTAAATACTCAATAAATAGAAATCACTCGTAGAACAGTTATTTCAAGTAAAAATTTCCGAAGCCAGTCCTAGTGGCGCACACCTGTGATCCCAGCTACTCAGGAGGCCGAGGCGCAGATCACAGATTAGGCCACCTGAGCAGCTTGGCAAGTCCCCGTCTCAGAATAATAAAAAGCTTTGGGGACTCAGCGGCAGTGCTTCTCTGGGTTCAGCCTCTAGTACTGCCCCCAAAAGAGGAAAGAACGGAAATGTTTCAGGAGAAATTTTTTAAGTTCTTAATGCAAATTATATGTGGATATTGCTTTTTTTCAGACGATAAAGGACCAGAAGTGGTGATAGCTGAATAATGTTTGAGGATTGCCTTTGGAGGGAGTTTGTATTTAAAACGAGCAGAAGACCTCTAGCATCTAGATTGGTGTTATAACATCATTCCCCACCATTGTCATTTCGTAGATAAAGGGCTGGTTCTAGGTCTGGGGCAGGAATATTATCAGATAAGCTCGGGTTTTATCAGATAGTTACTGGACTCAAAAGCCAACAGAATGTGTTTTCACTGACCAATAGGAATCAACAAATGCAACTGAATATATAAGAATATCAAATATGTTTGATCTATGACATCGTAGTGTTAGCCTCTCTCTGGAGAAATGCTGCTGAATCAAATACTTCTATTTTATTTTTTATTTTTTCTGTACTGTACACTGTAATGAATGTACCCAGGGACATTCAACCTCCAAGCTACACTCATAGTACTTTTTTTTTTTTTTTTTTTTGTATTCTGAACCTAGAAGCATTATATCTCCAAGCCATGCCCCCAGCCCTATTTTATTTCTTTATTTGAAAACAAGGTCTCACTAGGTTTCTGAGAGCCTTGCTATGTTGCTAAGGCTGGCTTTGAACCCATGATCCTCCTGTCTCAGCCTCCCAAGTACTGGAATTACAAGCATGAGCCACCAGGCCTGGCTAGTTTGTTTCAAAACAGGGTCTCAAGGCCGGGCGTGGTGGCGCACGCTTGTAATCCCCGGGCTTGTAATCCCCGCGCTTGCGAGGCAGAGACAGGAGGATCACGCAGGTTGGAAGCCAGCCGTGCGCGCTGGCTTCGGAGACCCTGTTTCCAAATAAAAATGTAAAAACAGGTCTGGGAGTATAGCCCGGAGGTAGAAGGGCTTCCAGGAACCCCAGTACCACCTAAATAAATAAATAAAACAGGGTTTCACTTGGTTGCCAAAAGTCTTGCTAAATTACTGCAGCTGTCCTCAAATGTGTGATCCTCTAGTCTCGGCCTCCCAAGTGATGGTATTGCAGGTGTGCCCTACCATGCCCAAATGAATCACCTTATTTATTAATTGTACTGAGAATTGAACCCAAAGGCATTCTATCTCTAAGCCACACCTCCATCCCTTTTTATTTTTATTTATTATTTTATTTTATTTGTGTGTGTGTGTGTGTGTGGTACTGGGGTTCCTGGAAGCCCTTCTACCTCCGGGCTACACTCCCAGACCTATCTTTTTATATTTTTATTTGGAAACAGGGTCTCTTAAGCCAGCAAGACTGGCTTCGAACTTGCTATCCTCCTGGCTCCGCCTCCCAAGCGCGGGGATTACAAGAGTGCATCGCCACGCCTGGCTCCAGCCCTTTTTATTTTGAAACAGGGTTTTGCTAGGTTGCTGAGAGTCTTCCTAAATTGCTGAGGTTATCCTTGAACCTGTGATCTTCCCTCAGGCTCCCAAGTTGGGATTACAGGCACTGGCCACCATGCTTGGCAGATCAACTTAAAAGAAAAGCTGGTAAAAGCCAGGTGTGGTGGTGCATGCTTGTAATCCCAGTATTTGAGGGCAGGGACAGGAGGATCCCATGTTCAAGGCTAGCCTCAACTACTTAGTGAGACCCTCTGCACCTTAGTGAGACCCTGTTTGGTTAAGAAATAGGGCTGGGCCGGGCATGGTGGCGCAAGCTTGTAATGCACGCTTGTAATCCCCGCGCTTGGGAGGCAGAGACAGGAGGATCGCGCAGGTTTGAAGCCAGCCGCGTGCTGGCTTAGGAGACCCTGTTTCCGAATTTAAAAAAAAAATGTAAAAATAGGTCTGGGAGTGTAGCCCAGAGGCAGAAGGGCTTCCAGGAACCCCAGTACCACCAAAAAAAAAAAAAAAAAAAAAGAAATAGGGCTGGGATGGAGCTTAGATGTAGAATGTCCCTGAGTTTAATACTCAGCATCAAAACACAAAAACAAAAAAAAGGGTAAATAAAGGAAAAGAATCAAAACAGAAGAATCAAGATGTTTCCTATATGTATCTCTTGAGAATTAAATAGGTATGGGTTGATTTTCTTTAAATGGAAATGTTTCAAGAATAAACAAAGAAGGAATAATAGATTTAGAATGATTGGTCTAGGCATTGAGATGTCTCTCGATGGAAAGAAAATACCACTTCAATGTGCAGTCTTGGGGGAAAGAAAGGAGATGAGCCTATGTCTCATCAGGTCCCTAGATCCAGCTGTCAACAGACCCAGGGTCACAGAGGGCAGAGGCAAGTGCCCATCTGTCCAGCTGTATGAAGGAGACCGATACTTAAAGAGATTTAAGAAACATAACAAACAAAATGTGTAAATGTTACTTGGATCAGAATTTAAACAAACAGCTAAGCGTGGTGGTACATGCTGTAATGGGAGGCTGAGACCAGAGGATCGGGGTTCTTGGCCAGCCTCAGCTACTTAGTGAGGCCCTCTGCAACTCAGTGAGATCCGGTTTCAAAATAAAGAATAAAAACTAGGGCAGGGGGTGTAGCTCGGAGGTCGAATGCCCCTGGGTTCCATCCCCAGACCCGCCAAAAAAAAAAAAAAAAAGCAAACAAACTTAAAAGTATGCTGTTTGAGGGAATTTGAATAGTGACTAGCTATTTTAAGGGACACTATTTAGGCATATGATAATATTATTTAAAATTTTTCTATTTATTTTGCAGTAGTAAACATTGAATTGAATTCAAGGGTGCTATACCACTGAACTACATGGCCCAGTTGCCCAGGCTTGCCTTAACTTGAATCTTCCCGCCCCGATCTCCTGAGGAGTTTGACTTACAGGTAGGAGAGCCACCAGTCATAGCTTGATTTTTTTCTCTCTCTCTTAAGTCATTGTCTTATAGAGAACTGCATACCAAAATATTTGTGCTTCAAAATAATTGGAGAAGCCAGGCGTGGGAGGCAGAGACAGGAGGATTACACAGGTTCAAAGCCAGCCTCGCTGGCTTTAGAGACCCTGTGTCTAAATAAAATATAAAATAGGTCTGGGAGTGTAGCCTGGAGGTAGAAGGGTTACATCCCTAGCACCACACACACAAAAAAAAAATTGGAGAGAGTTGGGTGTGGTGGTGCACACTTATAATCCCAGCATTTGGGAGTCTGAGAAAGGAGGATCATGGTTCGTGGACAGCCTCAGCTACTTAGTGAGGCCCTTTGCAACTTAGTGAGACTCTGTTTCAAAATAAAGAGTAAAAAATAGGGTTGGGGGTGTAGCTCAGAGGTTGAATGCCCCTGGGTTTCATCCCCAGACCCACAAAAAAGAAATAATGATGATAATAATGATAATAATAATAATAATAATAATAATAAAGTAAAATAATTGGAGAGAGAAAGACATATATGAAACGAGATTGGTTTTGAACTGTTTTTTTTTTTTTTCCCCAGTATTGAACCCAGAGGCAGATTACCTCTGAGCTACATCCCCAGCCCGATTTTATTTTTTATTTTGAAATAGGGTCTCACTAAGCTGCCGAGAGCCTCACTAAGTAGCCCAGGCTGGTCACAACCCAGATCCTCCTGTCTCAGCCTCCCAAATACTGGAATTACAAGCATGTGCCACCATGCCCAGTTTGAACTGATAATTTTTTAAGCTGAGTGTTAGATACATATCTGACTACTTTTGTATGCTGACACTGCCCTCAAAATTGATGGAGTGCGCCACCACACCTGGCTAATATATTTGTATTAAAAATAAATAAGCTGGCGTGGTGGTGCACGCTTGTAATCCCAGCGCTTGGGAGGTTGAGATGGGAGGATCACACAGGTTCGAAGCCAGCCTCAGCTACTTAGTGAGCCTCTTAGCAACTTAGTGAGACCCTGTTTCCAAATAAAACAGGAAATAGGTCTGGGAGTATAACCCGGAGGTAGAAAGCCCCTGGGTTCCACCGCAGTACTGCAAAAAAAGTTAAAAAATAAAAAATAAATAAAAATGCACCAGGTACAGTGGCCCAAGCCTGTAAACCCAGTAATCAGAAGGCTGAGACAGGAAAATAGCAGGTTTAGTAAATTAGCGAGACTCTCAGAAACTTAATGACATCCAGTCTCAAAATAAAAAGGACCTAAGGATATAGCTCAGCCATAGAATGCCCCTGAGTTCAGTCCCCAGTATTAATAAATAAATAAAACTCAGGTATTATTAAAAAGTAACAGAAAGTCAGGCATGGTGGCACATCCCTGTAATCCTAGAACTTGGGAGACTGAGACAGGATTGCAGTTTCATGGCCAGCCTCAGCTACTTAGGGAGGACTCAACACTTAGAACCTGATTTAAAACAAAGAATAAAATAGGGCTGGGCGTGTTCCTCAGAGGTAGAATGTCCCTGGGGTCAACCCTCAGTACTGCCCCCCCCAAAAAAACGGTAACAGAAAGGAGTGGGGCTTGTTGGAGCATGCCTATAATCCTAGTAATTGGGAAGTTGAGACAGGAGGATTGCAGGTTCAAGGTCAGCCTCAGCAATTTATCGAGACCCTGTTTCAAAATAAAAATAAACAAAACAGGGTTGGCGATATATGTTGGAGGTAAATGTCTTTGGGTTCAGCCTTCTGTGTAGTAGCAACAAAAAAAGTAGCAAAAGAGCCGGGCGTGGTGGCACACACTTGTAATCCCAGCATGCAGGAGGCTGAGACTGGAGGACTGCGGTTCACAGACAGCCTCAGCTACCTGGGCCCTCCTTAACTTAGACCCTGTTTCAAAATTTAGACCCTGTTTCAAATTAAAGAATAAAAAAATAGGGCAGGGGGTGTACCTCGGAGGTCGAATGCCCCTGGGTTCCATCCCCAGACCCACACACACAAAAAAAAAACCAGGAACTGCAGGTGTGTAGAGGACTTGGCACACTTGAGGCTCTGGGATATACACTAGGGTCCGTAGACGGGTGGGAAGGATGCAGAAATGGAACTAGGCATCTTGATTTAGAGACTCATAGTTTGATGAAAATTTGCCATTCGCTTGATGGTGCGAGTCAAATTTATGGCCATCCCAAGTGTTCTTTGTGTGCTGGCCTTTCTGAAATTGATGTTTTTATCTGGCAGGTATTTATTTATTTATTAATTAATTTATTTATCTATATTTTTTACTTTTGGTGGTGGTGCTGGAGATTGAACCCAGGGACATTCTACCTCCAAGCTGCATCCCCTGTGCGAAAGGAGACAAACAACACAGGGTCCCTAATCTGTGACGTGAAAGGGCAGGGCAGTCACCCCTCTGTCGCGCAGTGCAGAGGCATCCACAGGGACCTGAAGGCCAGCACTCGGCCTCCGCGCCACTACCCTTCCCCGGGGTAACTCAGCTGCCAGGGCCGCTTTCCCACTCCCAGGAACGCCCATTCCAGTACCTTTTTGCCTGGAGTGTGACCCTTTCTTCTCTCTATATGGCCTTTCTCATATTGTGCCTTTATTTCTCCAAATAAACCTTTATTCTCCATTTGTGGTTTCTGTTTGAATGTTACCAAGCAGATAAGCAAGGACTGAGGTTGTATGGAATAATTTTTTTGGGGGGGTACTGGGGTTCCTGGAAGCCCGTCTACCTCCAGGCTACACTCCCAGACATATTTTATAGGTTTTATTTGGAAACAGGGTCTCTTAAGCCAGCGTGGCTGGCTTTGAACCTGTGCAGCTGTCTTTGAACCTGTGCGATCCTCCTGTCTCCGCCTCCCAAGCACGGGGATTACAAGGGTGCGCCACCACGCCCGGCTGTATGGAATAATTTTAAGATCTCCTACCCTGTACCATCTTGAGTTTTAAAGCGGTCATTTAACAAGCTGTACAAACACAGACATTCAAAGCCTGACTTTGCTAATTAACCACAGGCCTAATAATGACAGAAAACACAAGAGATTATCCTGATCAAACATAAAACTTTTTCTCTTAAACTAGTTTTTCATAAACACTAAGAGCAGAAATTTTTATTGTTTTAAATATAAAGAACATAGGAAACTTTTTAAAAAAATGCCAAACTCTTGTTCTCTAGGTTAGTTTTTATAAATTATTACCAAGAACAGATTAATTTATAAGAAAAAAGTAATTGCTTTAAACAGAAACTCAAGCCAGGCATGGTGGCACACACTTGTAATCTCAGTACCTAGGAGGCAGAGATGGGAGGATCACAGGTTTGCAGCCAGCCTCAGCAATTTAGTGAGACCCTGTTTCAAAATAAAATAATAAGCCAGGCATGGTGGCGCATGCTTGGAATCCCAACATTTGGGAGGCTGAGACAGGAGGATCGAGGCTCATGGCCAGCCTCAGCTGCTTAGTGAGGCCCTTTGCAACTCTGTGAGATAGGAGGATCACAGGTTCATGGACAGCCTCAGCTACTTAGTAAGGCCCTCCACAACTTAGTGAGACCCTGTTTAAAAGTAAAGAATAAGCTGGGCGTGGTGGCACACACTTGTAATTCCCGCGCTTGGGAGGCTGAGACAGGAGGATCACACAGGTTCAAAGCCAGCCTCAGCTACTTAGTGAGGTTCTCAGCAACTTAGTGAGACCCTGTTTCCAAATAAAACATAAAAAAGGTCTGGGAGTAGAGCCTGGAGGTAGAAAGCCTCTGGGTTCCACCTCCAGTACCACCTAAAAAAAAAAAAAAAAAAAAAGTAAAGAATAAAGCTGGGCATGGTGGTGCGCAATTGGGAGGCTGAGACAGGAGGATCACAGGTTTTGGTCAGCTTCAGCTACTTAGTGAGGCCCTCCACAATTTAATGAGACCTTGTATTGAAATAAAGAATAAAATATAGGGCTGGGGATATAACTCTAGCTTAGAAGTAGAATGCTTTGAGTTCAATCCCCAGTACCGGGAAAAAAAATAGAGAAGAAGAAAGAATAAAAAACAAGATTGGGGGTTAGCTTGGAGTAGAGGACCCCTGAGTTCCATCCCCAGGACTACCAAAAAAAAAAAAAAAACAGGAAATCTTTCAATTTAGACAAAACATTCCTTTTCAGAAATGAAATGTCAGGCCAGGCGTGGTGGTGCACGCTTGTAATCCCCGCGCTTGGGAGGCGGACAGGAGGATCGTGCAGGTTCGAAGCCAGCCTCTCTGACTTAAGAGACCCTGTTTCCAAATAAAAATATAAAATAGGTCTGGGAGTGTATCCCAGAGGTAGAAGGCCCCTGGGTTCCATCCCCAGTACCACCAAAAAAAGAATAAAGAAATGTCAGCTGGGCGTGGTGGCTCATGCTTGTAATTTCAGCGCTTGGGAGACAGGAGGATCTCACAGGTTCAAAGCCAGCCTTAGCTACTTAGTGAGGCTCTCAGCAACTTAGTGAGACCCTGTTTCCAAATAAAATATAAAATAGATCTGGGAGTTTAGCCCAGAGGTAGAAAGCCTCTGGGTTCCACCACCAGTACCACCAAAAGAAAAAGAAATGCTTTATGTTCTTTATAGTTGTTTCATTAGAACACAGCTTAGAAATT
This sequence comes from Muscardinus avellanarius, assembly GCF_963383645.1. NCBI lineage: Eukaryota > Metazoa > Chordata > Mammalia > Rodentia > Gliridae > Muscardinus > Muscardinus avellanarius. Next base: position 117,288,193 of record NC_137788.1, read on the forward strand.
CTTTAACCTCTTATTTATAGAATCACATATTAATTAGAATTTAACTCTTACTGATTTTTATTTTCTTTACTTATTTATTTTTTGTGGTACTGGGGATGGAACCCAGGGACATTCTACCTCTGAGCTACACCCCCAGCCCTATTTTTTATTCTTTTTTTTTTTTTTTTTTTTTTTTTTTGGTGGTACGGGGGGGGTGTGGAAGCCAGAGGCTTTCTACTTCTGGGCTACACTCCCAGACCTGTTTTATACCTTATTTGGAAACAGGGTCTCACTAAGTTGCTGAGAGCCTCACTAAGAGCTGAGGCTGGCTTCAAACCTGCGCGATCCTCCTGTCTCAGCCTCCCAAGCGCTGGGATTACAAGCGTGTGCCACCACGTCCGGCTCTAAAAAAAAAATTTTTTTTTATGCAGGTCTGGGGATGGAACTTAGAGGCATTCGACCTCTGAGCTACACCCCCTGCCCTATTTTTTATTCTTTATTTTGAAACAGGGTCTCACTGAGTTGCAGAGGCCTCACTAAGTAGTAGCTGAGGCTGTCTACAAACTGTGATCCTTCGGTCTCAGCCTCCCGAATGCTGGGATTACAAATGTGCACCACCACGCCCAGCCTCTAAAATTATTTTAAAAAATACTTTGCAGTGCTAGTAATTGAACCTAGGGCCTCATACATGCTAAGTGAAGGTTACTGAGCTACATCCCTAGCTCTGAAATACTGATTTTTAAATAAGGACTTGGACCCAACTGCATCTGCATGACTTAACTCACTCACCTACCCTAATCCTGGCACCCAGGATTGTAGAGTAAACTTTTATAATACGGATTGTTTGTTTGTTTGTTTGTTTGTTTATTCTGTGGCACTGGGGATGAAACCCCAGAGCATTCTATCTCTGAGCTACACCTGCAGCCCTATTTTTTAAACTTTATTTATTTATTTTTGCTGGTCTGGGGATTGAACCCAGGGACATTTGACTTCCAAGCTATATCCCCTGCCCTATTTTTTATTCTTTATTTTGAAACAGGGTCTCGCTGAGTTGCAAAGGACCTCACTAAGTAGCTGAGGCTGTCCGCAAACTGCGAGCCTCCCGTCTTAGCCTCCTGAATGCTGGGATTATAAGCGTGCGCCACCACGCCAGGCTCTTAAACTTTATTTTGAAACAGGGTCTTACTGAGTTGCAAAGAGCCTAAGTAGAAGCTGAGGCTATCAGCAAACTGCAATCCTCCTATCTCAGCCTCCCAAGTGCTGGGATTACATGCATGCACCACGAATCCCAGCTCCCTATTTTATTATTTATTTGGAAACAGGGTCTCACTAAGTTGTGGAGGGCCTCATAAATTGCTGATGCTGGCCACACCTAGTCTTCTTGTCTCAGTCTTGCAATTACTGGGCTTACAATCATGTACCACCAGACCCAGCTAATACTGATTATTTAAACAATTGCCATGGGGGATATTGTAATATTTTAGAATAAAAACTGTAGTTCTAAGCCCTTGGAAATGAGAAAAGGCTTGGGAAAATGGCAGCACACAATGGGTAGCTTGTTTCTAGTCACGAATCTGGTTGCCTGTTTGGTATATGACTCTTTCTCCAGTTCTTAGGTAACATCTTTGAACTTTCTCTTACAGCATGGCGGACACCGACCTGTTTATGGAATGTGAGGAGGAGGAGCTGGAGCCGTGGCAGAAGATCAGTGATGTCATCGAAGACTCTGTAGTTGAAGATTACAATTCAGTAGAAAAAACTACCACAGGTAACAAACACTCTTTTGCTCCTAAGTTGGCTGGTGTCTTGGTTCAGAAAGTGAGGTGAAGACGAGCCCAAGACCCCAGGTGCCTCCTCGTGGCATTGCTGCTGCCTCTCTTCTGTGTCTAGCCGTGGTGTGCCTCAGTTTCCTCATCTGTAAGCCAGGAAAATACTGTATTTCATGCGCTAAGATCATGGAGCAGTTGGATAGGCAGCGTTTATGAACATGGAGCATCCCCTTGGCGGTGGCGCCTGAGTGAGAATGTTAAGTGACCTCGTGCGCGCTCTTCCGTGCCATTCAAAATCGGGCCCGGAGACTTTGGTTGGTTTGGTTTGGTTTTTACTTGAATTTGGTTTCCTTTGTGAACTGAGAGAAATTGCTTTGTGTCTGCCTTCATGGACAGTTTACAAATTTAGGTTGTTACCTTGTCTTCTGTAAAGGTGATACTCCCGGATCAAATTCTAGACTGCCCTGAATTCAGGAAGTGGGTGGCAGCGTGTCCCCTCCCATCACACCTGTTGCTCTATATTTTTTATCTTCTTGCCTTGAGTCCTGAAGATGATCTCGGTTTCTAGGCTGAAACAGGACACAGTCCGGGGTCTTGTAGCTGGCTTACTAGGAATGGATAGAGGTAACTTAATTTACCAAGAAATGCGATCCGAAGAAGGGATGGTGTCTAAGTGGTGGACTAAGGGACAATTAGGAGGAGAAATTAGATGAGCAGTTGGGTTTCTGAGTGAAACAGGAAACATTTTGGCTTCAGAGACCCACAGCAGCATGGCGAGGGGACATTAGAGCGGTATCCTTCAGTGTCGTCTGAGCGTCTCCAAGTGACTGTGCCTCCCCTTCCCCACAGTTTCTGTGAGCCAGCAGCCAGTCTCGGCTCCAGTGCCCATCGCTGCCCATGCTTCTGTTGCTGGGCACCTCTCTACATCCACCACCGTTAGTAGCAGCGGGGCACAGAACAGCGACAGTACAAAGAAGACTCTTGTCACACTAATTGCCAACAACAATGGTAAGTGGGATTATTGGGAAATTCTTCCTGGGCCAGAGGGATGAGAAAATAAAAAAGAAATGAGAGGCAGTTCCACGGGTTGCAGTCCTGCTTGTTGGAGAAGGACTTCAGAAATGTGTTGCTGCTTGGAGCGGTTTTGTAGGTGGTGCTGTTCCAAGTTAGTGCTGAATGAATTGAGGCTGGCGTTTTGGGCGAGAGGCCAGCAGATTCTTGCTGCTGGTATTTTCTAGAGAAGAAAACATAAGCCCAGCATTCCCAGGGCTGTTTTCTGCTTGGTTCTGCTTGTAGTTTTTACTTAGATGAGCCTATTTGTTTGGTAGATTTTTTTTCCAGGGCGGCTTTGTTTTGTATTTTCTCTGGAGATCCCTGTAGTTATTGGTTCCGAGTGTGGAAGGTGAGCTAGGTGTTGTCCACCTCAAGGAAACGGCTGATGGAGGATTTAGCTTATATTGATTAGAGAGGCTAGAAAGTATTGGTTTCCATTCTTTTCCTGGTGACTGTTTCTGTTCTCTGAGGATGAGTTATTGGCAAGTTATGTTTCAAAATTCATAACAAAAGTAATCACCTTCATAGAATCATAGCAATCCTGCATGGGGCTGATTTTCAATTATTTTATTTTATTTAGAATTTTAAAATATTATTACCACAAGAATAATATATATGTACCACAAAAAACCTAGGGAAAAAAATCAAAAGAAAAAAATTTTTAATGTAATCCCACCACTTGGAGATCGCTATTTGTAATTCTTTCTCTAAATATATATGTAGTTTTATGTACCTCTCCATGCTATGTGTAGTGATTTGCTCTTTACAAAAGGAATTATATAGGCTCTATTATCTTAGCATGTTTTTTCTCTTAATATACAATGCATATCTTCGTGTGTGTGTGTGTGTGTGTGTGTGTGTGTGTGTGTGTGTGTGTTGTTTTCTAGAGGTTGAACCTGGGGGGGGTATTCTACCTCTGAGCTATGTATAACCCAACCCTTTTTTATTTTGAAACAGTCTCCCTAAATTGCTGAGGCTGACCTCAAACCTCTGGTCCTCCTGTCTCAGGCTTACAAGTACTGGGATTACAGGCATATATAACCATGCCTGAATTATCTTCCATTTTAAGTTACTTAAGATTTTATATGACTGTTTCTCACTATTTGATTAGCTATTATTAACAATAAATTGTGAAAAGAGATATATTGTATCTTGTTTCTATCTTTTTTCATCCCTTAATGCTGAGAATACATTGGTAAAACTCATCAAAGGGGTGTGTGTGTGTGTGTGTGTGTGTGTGTGTGTGTGAGAGAGAGAGAGAGAGAGAGAGAGAGAGAGACAGACAGACAGACAGACAGACTGACTGACTGACTGACTGACTGACTGACTGACTGGGTGAACCCAGGGACATTCTACCTTTGAGCTACATTCCCAGCTCAATTTTATTATTCTTTTTTTATTTTTTATATTTTGCAGAACTAGGGATGAAACCCTATTTTTTTATTCTTTATTTTGAAACAGGGTCTCACTGAGTTGCAAAAGACCTCACTAAGTAGCTGAGGCTGTCCGAGAACTGAGATCCCCCTGTTTTAGCCTCCCAAATACTGGGATTATAGGCATAAGCCACCATACCTGGTGTATTATGACATTTTATCTTATTTATTGATTGATTATAGTTCTGGGGATGAAACCCAGGGGAATTCTACTCTGAGCTACACCCCCACCCCTATTTTTATTCTTTATTTTGAAACAGGGTCTCACTGAGTTGCAAAGGGCCTCGCTAAGTATCTGAGGCTGTCTGGGAACCCAGATCCTCCTGTCTCAGCCTCCTGAATGCTGGGATTACGAACGTGCACCACCACACCCAACTGTATTATAACATTTTAAAAGGCTCAAAAATAAATAAAATTAAAATATGTATTATGGAAAATGAGTAGTAAAACTTTTTTTAAAATTTGAAACGGGGTCTTGCTAAATTTCTGAGGCTGTCCTAAGACCTATGATCCTCCTATCTCACCCTCCCAAGTACTAAAACTACAGGCAGCTTTGTGTGTGTGCGCGCATGTGTTGGTGCTGAGGATTAAACCCAAGGTCATTGTACCTCTGAGCTCCACCCCCAGCCCTTTTTTATTTGGAAATGGTTTTATTAAGTTGATAGGAGCATCATTGTATTGTTGAGGCTAGCTCACAACCTGTAATTCTCCTGTCTCAGCCTCTCAAGTACTGGGGTTACTGGTGTGCACCGCCACACCCAAAGCTAAAGCAGAGCTGAGGGGGGTGGGGTAGACCTGTAATCCCAGTAGGTGAGGGGCTTCATCAGGAGAATTGCAGATTGGAGACCAACCTCAGCAACCTCATAAGACCATGTTTTAAAATAAAAAGGACTAGGACAGAAAATGCCCCGGGTTCCATTCCTAGAACCACAAAATAAACAAGTGAATGAATAAAACAAAAGCATAGCCAGGCCCAGTGGCTCACATTTATAAGCCCAGTACTTGGGAGGATGAGACAGGAAGGTGGCAGGTTGAAGACCAGCCTCTACAATTTAGTGAGGCCCTGTTGTTGAATAAAAGATTAAAAGGAGCCAGGCATGGTGGTGCACGCTTGCAATCCCAGCATTTGGGAGGCATAGACTGGAGGATCGCGGTTCACAGACAGCCTCAGCTACTTAGTGAGGCCCTTTGCAACTCGGTGAGACCCTGTTTCAGAATAAAGAATAAAAAATAGGGCAGGGGGTGTAGCTTGGTGGTCAAATGCCCCTGGGTTCCATCTCCATGGCCAAAAAAAAAGATTAAAAGGGTCGGGGGTGACCTGGCAGAAGAACATATCTGGTTTGTATCCCTAGTATGAACTCATGAAAGTGGTTGCTGTAGGGAGAGAGGCCAGGGATTAGTAAGAGTAGGAGTCCATGGACGGTGTTTATCATGGTCCAGTCTTAAATTGAGTGGGAGATGTAGGATTGGCTGTGGTGCCACAGGCCTGTAATACCATTACTTATGAGACTGGTATGGGAGGATTGTAGGTTTGATACAGCCTCAGCAACTAAGCGAGACCCTGTTTCCAAATAGAAAATACAATAGGCCTAGAGGTGTAGCTCAGGAGTAGAGCACCTCTGGGCTCAATTCCAATGCAAAAAAAAAAAAAAAAAAAAGGAAAGATTATCAGAATATTTTGTGTGTGTATATATATATATATATATATATATATTCTTTTTCATGATACCTTTGATGGAAACCAGGGGCCTTCTGGGCTACCCTGTGCGATCCTCCTGTGTTAGCCTCCCAAGTACTGGGATTACAAATGTCCACCACCACGCTGTGCTGAGTTTCACTGTCTTTGGTCTGATTGTGAAGCTAACTTGACTAAGTCCATCTGTCAGGTGGAAAATAGGTTTCCTGGAGGCCAGTCCCATTCTGGTGGTTTTTGTTTTGTTTTTGTTTATTTTTGTGTGTGTGTCTGTATATTTGGGTGGTACCCAATATTGAACCCAGGAGCACTCTAACATTGAGCTAAACCCCTAGCCTTTTTAATTTTTTTAATTTAATTTTTTTTCCAGGGCTGGGGATGGAACCCAGAGGCATTTGACCTCTGAGCTACACCCCCTGCCCTGTTTTTTTTTAAACAGGGTCTCACTAAGTTGCAGAGAGCCTCACTAAGTAGCCGAGGCTGTCCGCGAACTGTGATCCTCCAATCTCAGCCTCCTGAATGCTGGGATTACAAGTGTGCACCACCAGGCCCGGCTTTAATTTTTTTTTAATTTTAAACAAGGTGTCATTAAAGTCTTGAGGCTGATCTCAAACCTGCGATCCTCCTCCCTCAGTCTCCCCAGCACTGGGATTATAGGCATCCACCACCTTGCCCAAGTAAAGTTTGGGCAGTATTTTGCTTGAATCTTGGCTTTGGTATGTTATGTCTCTGAAATCTGTATGTTTTTAAATATTCTTCATAAATCAGGAAACTTAGTATTACTTGTTTATTTTGGGGGGCTGCTGCTACTGAGCTATATACTTCAACCCTTTTTGTTTCTTTTGTACTGGGGATTGAACCCAGGAGCATATTACCTCTGAGCTTTATTCCTAGCCCTTTTGTATTTTTTGTTTTGAAACAGGGTCCCATTGCCAAGACTGGTCTTGAATGTGTGATCCGTCTATCTCAGCTTCCCAAGGACCAGGATTATCGGCATGCGCAACCATGCCTGGCTCCTATCCTGGGTCTTGCTAAATTACCCAGGCTGGCCTTGAGCTTTCAGTTCTCCTGGTGGTACTGGGGGTGGAACCCAGAGGCTTTCTACCTCCGGGCTATACTCCCAGACCTTTTTTATATTTTATTTGGAAACAGGGTCTCACTAAGTTGCTGAAAGCCTCACTAAGTAGCTGAGGCTGGCTTCAAACCCACACGATCCTCCTGTCTCAGCCTCCCAAGCGTGGGGATTACAAGCGTGTGCCACCACGCCTGGCTTACTTATTCTTTCTTATTATTTATTTACTTATTTTTGTGGTACTGGGGATGGAACCCTTCTACCACCAGGCTACACTCCCAGACCCATTTTATATTTTTATTTGGAAACAGGGTCTCTTAAGCCAGCAAGGCTGGCTTCCAACCTGCTCGATCCTCCTGTCTCCGCCTCCCAAGCCCACGGGGATTACAAGTGTGGCCACCACTGCCCAGCCTCTTATTCTTTATTTTGAAACAAGGTCTCACTAAGTTGCAGAGGGCCTCACTATGTAGTTGAGGCTGGCCAGGAACCTGTGATCCTCCTGTCTCAGCCTCCCAAGTGCTGGAATTATAAGCATTCACCACCATGCCCAGCTAGATGATAAGGTATTTTAGTAATAATTAGTGCAATTTACTAATACATATTAACATATAATCATGAGTGAATCGTCCCCTTCTACAGTCATCATTTCCACTTGGCTTGTGTTCGTTTATTGGGGGGGGGGGTTCTGTTTATCAACCCTAAGGAGATAAAGAAAAAGAAAGGAGACAAACTGTCAGTCTGTTTCCCACACCTCCAGAGGACAGTGATTGTTGCCTCTCCAGTGGGGGCCTAGGTTCCACCCTCCAGCACACACCACCATCGCCCACAGTGATTATTTAGAGCATCCAGCTTGTAGTAAAAGATGCCGTTCTTTAAATTCTGTGTACTTGTGGAGTTAATGTTTACTGATGAATATTTGTCATTTTAAAAGTTTAAAGGGATTAGCTACCAACAAATTATATTGTTACAAAAGTCGAGTTCCCTACTGTATGGATAATAGAATAATGTAATGTATTCTTTTGTTCTGCTGTTTGCTATGGGGAGAACCTGTGGTCACTTAAATCATCAGTCAGCATGGTAGCCACATAAAAGTCCTAAAGTCTTTCATCCCTAGTTGAGACATGGGTGAGATGTTAGTGAACCACCCCGACCCACTTGTTTTTCTGTTAGTTGTAGATTTGGGTGAAGCTTGTGTTTTTGGTGAGTTTGGTGACATTAAACCTGAGGTGAGTGGCAGCCTTGGATATTTTTATATCTGAGATACCATTTCTTATCTGAGACTTGTATTTCTTATTAAATGTGAGTTTGTGTTTCTAACAATTCTTTTTTACCCCCCCCCTTTTCTCTTCTCCTTTTTTCTTTCTTCCCTTTACCCTTTAGCAGGCACTCCTTTGGTCCAGCAAGGTGGTCAGCCACTCATTCTGACCCAGAATCCAGCACCAGGCCTGGGCACAATGGTTACTCAGCCAGTATTGAGGCCTGTCCAGGTCATGCAGAATGCCAACCACGTGACTAGCTCTCCTGTGGCCTCCCAGCCAATATTCATCACTACCCAGGTCAGTAGGACCCTGAATTCTGGGGTTGGTAAGCAAAAAGAGAAAACCTGAACCTTTCCAGGCTCTGCCTTGGGGTCTTGAGTGTCATTAGGAATGGTTCTGAGTCTTGTTTTTGTTTTTTGTTTTTTGTGTGTTTTTTTTTTTTTTTTTTTTTTTTTTTTTTGGTGGTACTGGGGTTCCTGGAAGCCCTTCTTCCTCCGGGCTACACTCCCAGACCTATTTTATATTTTTGAAACAGGGTCTCTTACGCCAGCACGGCTGGCTTCGAACCTGCACGATCCTCCTGTCTCCGCCTCCCAAGCGCGGGGATTACAAGCGTGCGCCACCACGCCTGGCCTGAGTCTTGTTTTTGAACTAGGCTTTCATTGACTGTTTTGTAATTTGATGCTAACCTTTGTGGAAAGCCCAGCATAGCATTACAACTGGATAACTTCCTCTTCGTACCCCTTAAGGGGTCTGTTCATTAATTTGATTAAGGTCTGGATAGAAGTTAGTTGGCAGACTAGGATTAGAAGGCCTTAGCCCTTGGTTCTTGAGGCTCCTCACTCTTTACTTGGCTGTTTTTCTACATAATGGGGTAAGTTAATTGACTCTTAGAGATCTGTATATGAAATTGATGATCCTGAAAGAAAACAACTTATTTAATATTCAATATAGAGATTTGAAGTTGAATGCCTAATTCTGAATGTGAAATCTCAAGGCAAATGCTTCTCTTTGCCTGTGGCCTCCAAAGTTGCAAAATCTTCTTTTGCCACTTGCGCAGAGGTTGCAGCTTTAGCGTGGACTCTGGGAACGGTTCTGAGGCTCGGTTACACGTCGGCTCAGCCCAGCGAATGCTGCTAGTGTGCGCTTGTTTTCTCCTCTGCTTTTGGCAGTTGCGAGGCCTCTCCACAGCTGCATCTTTTTAAGCACTCTTAAGTCAGGAAAGGTGTTTCCATTTTGACTCATGCCGAAGCTTATTACCAGCTTTGATGTTTTGTCACTCAAAAGTTTGCCAAAACTTCCTAAATTTTTCCAATTAGCCATTTAAAAGCTCTTAACTCGAGACAGAACTATTTGGTAAGAGTGGGGGGGGGGTTGGATGTAGGGCCTACTACAGTCAATGTTAGTGTTAGTTGGACTCCATGTTAAAAATAATTTTCCTTTTTAACACAGGGATTTCCTGTAAGGAATGTTCGGCCAGTACAAAATGCAATGAATCAGGTTGGGATTGTGCTGAATGTACAGCAAGGCCAAACAGTTAGACCAATTACACTAGTCCCAGGTAAGGAGAAATGTCAATTCATTTGAAACAAACTGCTTCAAAATACTGTAGGTCATTTAAAAAGTGTACGTAAAGAGAATAATAAAGCTGGGTGCAGTGGCACACCCATATAGACCTAGTTCTTGGGAGGCTGAGACAGGAGGATTGCAGGTTTGAGAATAGCCTCAGCAAATAGAGAGATTCTCAGCACCATGATGAAACCCTGCTTAAAAATTAAAATTAAAATAGGTCGGGGGATACAGCTTGGAGGTAGGATCTCTCTGGGTTGAATCCCCAGAATCACACACTGAAAAAATGAATTTAAAAAATAATTGGAATCTGTAAGAGTAATTTAAAAATAAGAATAAAAACACTTGTTTCTAGCCTTTGGGCAAGGTAGTGGTTATTTTTTTCTATGTAGCTTTTAGCCACTTTTCTTGAGGTAATATAAAGGTTTATCTAGACCCGGTGTGGTGGCACACGCTTGTAATCCCAGTATAGTACTTGGGAGGCTGAGACGGGAGAATCACAGGTTTGCGGCCAGCCTCAGCTACTTACACCCTCTGCAACTTAGTGAGACCCTGTTTCCAAATAAGAAATAAAGTAAGACTGAGGGTGTAGCTCAGAAGTAGAATGCCCCTGGATTTAATCCTCAGTGCCACAAAAAATAAAAAAAATTAATAGAAATGGTTTATCTAAGCCAGGTATGATGGCGTACATTTGTAATCCCAGCATTTGGGAGGCTGAGACAGGAGGATCACCATTCTCGGAAAGCCTCAGCTACTTGTGAGGCCCTTTGCAACTCAATGAGACCCTCTTTCCAAATAAAGAATTAAATAGGTAGGGCTGGGTATGTAGCTCAGAGGTAGAATGCCCCTAGATTCCATCCCCAGTACTGCAAAAAAAAAAAAAAAAAAAAAAAAAAAAATATATATATATATATATATATATATACACACACACACACACACACACACAGACATATATACACACACACACACACACACACACACACACACACACACACACACAGTAATTGCTGTTTTAATCAGCTTTTAAGATTTTGATCAGCCGGGTATGGTGACACACGCTTGTAATCCCAGCATTTGGAGGCTGAGACCGGAGGATCATGGTGCAAGCCTCAGCTACTTAGTGAGGCCCTCCATAACTTAGTGAGACCCTGTTTCAAAATAAATAATAAAAAATAGGGCAGGGGGTGTAGCTCAGAGGTCGAATGCCCCTGGGTTCCACCCCTCAGACCCGCAAAAAATTAAAATAAAAAAGAGCGAGGCGAGGTGGTGCAAGTTTGTAATCCCAGTAATTGGGAGGCTGAGACAGGAGGATCTTGGTTCTTAGATAACCTTGGCTACTTATGCCCTCCACAACTTAGTGAGACCTTGTTTCAAAATAAAGATTAAAGCTGGGCGTGATGGTGCACAGTTGTAATCCCCGCGCTTGGGAGGCGGAGACAGGAGGATGGAGCAGGTTTGAAGCCAGTCTCACTGGCTTAAGAGACCCTGTTTCCAAATAAAAAATACAAAAATAGGTATGGGAGGTAGAAGGGTTCCATCCCCAGTACCACCAAATAAATAAATAAATAAATAAATAAATAAATAAATAAATAAATAATATTTTTAAATGATGTAGCTCAGAAAGCCCCTGGGTTTCATCCCCAATAAAAAAAGAATTTTATCCTGAAGGAATGTTATTAATACAGACTCTGAGATTTCATACTCCATATACATTTGCTCACATGGGATTATAACCTGTAGACATGAGCTTTGTGTGGTGGCACATGCTATGTAATCCCAGTATTCCAGAGGCTGACACAGGAGGATCACAGGTTTGCGGCCAGTCTGAGCCACTTAGGCCCTCTGCATCTTAGTAGGACCCTGTTTCAAAATAGAGAATAAAGCTGGGCAGTGGCACACACTTGTAATCCCAGTACTTGGGAGGCTGAGACAGGAATATTGAAGGTGTGGGACCAGTCTCAACTACTTAGGCCCTCTACAACTTAGACCCTGTTTTCAAAATAAAGACTAAAAAGTAGGGTTGGGTTTGTAGCTCAGAGGTAGAATGCCTCTGAGTCAATCCCCAGTACTATAATAATAATAACAATGATAATAATAAAAATAAAGAATAAAAAATAAAAAATAGAAGCCGGGTGTGGTGGCACATGCTTGAAATCTCAGCTGAGACAGGAGAATCGTGGTTTGTGCACAGCCTCAGCTACTTAGTGAGTCCTTTTGCAACTCAGTAAGACCCTGTTTCAAAATAAAGAATAAAAAATAGGGCTCCAGGTGTAGCTCAGGTAGAATGCCCCTGGGTTCTATTCCCAGTACTGCAAAAAAAAAAAAAAAAAAATTAATAAATCAACTTAGACATTTAGATATGGACATAGCTTTTGAAGAGAGTACTTAACAATAACTAGATAACTTTTTTTTTTTTTTTTAACAAATCTTGAGGCTGGGGTTGAAGCTCCATAGTAGAGTGCATGCTCAGCATGCCCGAGACACCCTATGTTCGATTCCCAGGCCCTCAGCCCCTGTGGAAAAAGACTCATAATTTCTCACATTTCTTGTGTGTTAAGTTTAAAATTCAAGCCAATGAACGAGTATCTTAATTTAGTTGTCTGTGATCTGGTTTACTAAGGTTTTGTTGGGGGTTGGGGGCCATAAATTATAATCAGTTTGCCCTAACACGTTCTGGTAGTTCATAAGTACCTTTCAGTTAAGTCATACACAGTTATGCCAGGAGTCATTCTTCTTTGGGACATCTTAGTAGAATGGCATAGTCGGGCTTCCATTTGAGTTGTATTAAAAAGAATATAAGAAGCCAGGCGTGGTGGCGCACGCTTGTAATCCCAGCATTTGGGAGGCTGAGACCGGAGGATCGCAGTTGGCGGACAACCTCAGCTACTTAGTGAGGCCCTCTGCTACTCAGTGAGACCTGGTTTCAAAATAAAGAATAAAAAATAGGGCAGGGGGTGTAACTCGGAGGTCGAATGCCCCTGGGTTCCATCCCCAGACACGCAAAAAAAAAAAAAAAAAAAAAAAAAAAAAAGACTTCTTTAATTTCTTTTGTAGTGTGAGAACAGAGAATTCCTTGAGCTCTTTTTCAGGACCAAGACTGTCCTATGGCTTTTTTTTTTTTTTTTTTCCCTTTCCCCTTTCTTTGTGGTACTAGAGATGGAACCCAGGGACATTCTGCCTCTGAGCTACAGTGCCAGCTCTGGTTTTTTGTTTTTGTTTTTGTTTTTTGTAGTACTGGGGATGGAACCCAGGGGCCTTCTACCTCTGGACTACACTCCCAGACCTATTTCATATTTTATTTGGAAACAGGGTCTCTTAAACCAGCTGAGGCTGGCTTCGAACCTGCGCGATCCTCCTGTCTCAGCCTCCCAAGCGTGGGGATTACAAGCGTGCGCTACCATGCCCAGCTTTGCCAGCTGTTTTATTTTTAATTTTTATTAATGGTCTCACTAAGATAGTGAAGGTTTTGCTCAATTGCTGAGGCTGGCCTTGAACCTGCAATCCTCCTGTCTTAGCCTCCCTAGTACTGAGATTACAGGCGTGCACCACCACACTCTGCTTCCTTTGGTATTTATACACCTATACTGCTTTCCACTCTACTCTTTCAGTACCAAGGTCAAGCTTCTTACTAATACTTAAAATACAGACAATAAGCCAGGCATAGTTTGAAGCCAAGAGATTTAAGGCCTTGTTTCAAAATGAAAAGGGCTAGGGTATGGTTCAGAGGTAGACTGCCCCTAGATTCATTCCCCAGTGTAAAAAAAAAAAAAAAAAAAACCCTTTCTTTTTTTCTTTTTTACTTTAAAAAAACAATATGGCTGGGCATGGTGTCACGCACTAGTAATCCCAGTACCTGGAAGGCTGAGACAGGAGGATTGCAGGTTTGAAGCCATCCTCAGCTACTTAGGCCCTCCTCAACTTAGTGAGACCCTGTTTCAAACTAAAGAATAAAAAAAATAAGTCTGGGGGTGTAGCTCAGAGGTAGAATGCTCCTGGGTTCAATCCCCAGTACCACATACACTAAAAAAGAAAATGGAGTCAGGCATGGTGGTGCACACCTGTAATCCCAAAACTTGGGAGGCTGAGATAGGACCACAGGCTCGAGGCCAGTCTCAGCAGTTTAACGAGACCCTGTATAAAAATTAAAAACAAAATAGGGCTGGGGAGCTGGGCACAATAGTGCACTTATAATGTCAATACTTGGGAGACTGAGACAAGAGGATTGTAGGTTCACTGCCAACCTCAGCAACTCAGTGAGACTTTATTTCAAAATAATAAGTAATACCGGCTGGGGTGTAGCTGAGAGGTAGAATGCCCTTGGGTTCAGTCCCCCATTCCACCTGTACCACAAAACAAAGGGGGCGGTACAGCCTGGGGGTAGACTGCCTCTGCATTCAACCTTCAACGCCAAAAGAATGCAGAATATAGTGTGATAAGGTGTTTAGGGAGAAAGCTTTGGGAATCTTAGGTTGCTTAGAATAATTTTTTTTATCAGCTTGGACACCTCTTGGTGTCTTAGATTTTGGTGTCTGAGGCCAGGTGTAGTGGCGCATACTTGTAATCCCAGCATTTGGGAGGCAAAGACCAGAGGATTGCGGTTCGCGAATGGCCTCAGCTACTTAGTGAGGCCCTTTGCAACTCACTGAGACCCTGTTTCAAAAAAAAATTTTTTTTAATGAGAAAAAATAGGACTGGGGATGTAGCCCAGAGGTACAGTGCCCCTGGGTTCCATTCCCAGTACCACGGGGGATAAAAAACTTTGTTGTCTGTGCTGCTCTCGATAAATTCTAATGGTCACTAAATGGTTTGGGGAAATTACCTTTCCTGTTCTAGTATTTTTTTGTGTGTATGTATGGCACTAGGGATTGAACCCAAAGGCGTTCTACTTTCTAGCTATACCCCCAGCCCGATTTTATTTCTTATTTGGAAGCAGGGTTTGGCTAGGTTGATGAGAGTCTCACTACTTGCTGAGGCTGGCCTTGAACCTGCGATCCTCCTGTCTCCACCTCCTAAGTACAGGGGTTACAGGCTTGTGCCACCACGCCTGGCCTGTTCTAGTATTTCTAGTAAAGACAAGAGCATGTATTATAGGTAAGTCATTGACCAAGCCTTGGTACTTTTCTTTGTGTCTCTTAAAAGCCCCAGGTACCCAGTTTGTTAAGCCTGCAGTTGGAGTCCCCCAGGTGTTCTCTCAGATGGCCCCTGTGCGGCCAGGCTCCGCCACGCCTGTGCGGCCCACCACCAACACCTTCACCACCGTCATCCCAGCTACTCTCACCATCCGAAGCACCGTCCCACAGTCCCAGTCGCAGCAGACCAAGTCCACTCCTAGCACTTCCACCACTCCCACTGCCACACAGCCAGCCTCACTGGGGCAGCTAGCTGTTCCGCCCCCAGCCCCGTCCAACCAGACCTCGAATCCCAAGCTAGGTGAGCCTTGGGAAGAGGAGCCGGAGACCAGGATGGGGGGGAGAGCAGGCCATTACCGCCTGGTCACCGTAGCTCCTTCCTTCCCCTCCCCCCCTGCAGTGAGCATTGCCAGCTTTGTCACTGTGAAGCGACCTGGGGTTACAGGTGAAAATAGCAACGAAGTGGCCAAATTGGTGAATACCCTTAATACCATCCCGTCCCTGGGCCAGAGTCCTGGGCCAGTGGCAGTCTCCAACAACAGTTCTGCCCACGGCGCTCAAAGAACCAGTGGACCTGAATCTTCAATGAAAGGTACAGTAACTCTAGAGACTTTGAGCAGTCATTCAGAAGCACTGATGAAATACTGGTCACAGTAGAGCGCTGTATTCTCAACTGGAGAATAAAACAAGATCATAGTTATTACATTGTTCTTACAGAAGCCTCAGCGTAGTAAAAGGAATGGCCACTCGTGAAGTGCGACTGAACCAGCCACAGGGATTCTGTGTGTGTTTGTGACTGCTCTGGCGGAGATCGGTGGGGTCACCAGAGATGGCTTTGTGAGGGGGGGCTCTGAACAAGGTGTTTTTTGTACTGGGGATTGAGCCCTGGAGGGTTCTACCTCAAAGCTATACATATTCCAACTGTGGGTTTTGTTTTGTTTTGTTTTTTTGGTGGTGGTGCTGTGTGTGGAACCCAGGGGCATTCTACCTCTGAGCTACACCCCCAGCATGATTTTTTATTCCTTATTTTGAAACAAGATCTCACTAAGTTGCAGAGGGCCTCACTAAGTAGCTGAAGCTGGTCACAAACCCAGATCCTTCTGTCTCAGCCTTCCAAGTATTGGGATTATGAGTGTGTACCATTCCCGGCTTTATCTTTATTTTGAAACATGATCTCGCTAGGCTAATTATAGTCTCACTACTTGCCAAGGCTGGCCATGAATCCTCCTGTCTCAGCCTCCTAAATATTAGGATTGTAGGCATGTGCCACCACACCCGGCTGTACAAGATTTTTATTTCTATTTATTTTATTTTATTGTTTTTATTTATTTTTGTGTGTGTGAGGTGCTTGGGGTGGAACCCAGGGCATTCTACCTCTGAGCTACATCCCAGCCCTATTTTATTTTGAAAAGGTCTCAGTAAGTTACAGAAGGCCTCGCTCAATAGCTGAGGCTGTCCTGGAACCTGCGATCTTTCTGTCTAAGTCCCCCAAGTACTTGAATTACAAGCATGCACCACCACACCCAGCTTTAAGCAAGGTTTTTTGTTTTGTTTTGTTTTGATTTGATTTGATTGTACTGGGGGGTGAACCCAGGGGCTTTTCTACCTCCGTACTATACTCCCAGACCTTTTTTATACTTTAATTGGAAACAGGGTTCTCACTAAGTAGCTGAGGCTGGCTTCAAACCTGTGCGATCCTCCTGTCTCAGCCTCCCAAGCGCTGGGATTACAAGTGTGTACCACCATGCCCAGTATTGAACAATGTTGGGGTTTTTTTGGTGGTACTGGAAATGGAACCCTTCTACCTCTGGGCTACACTCCCAGACCTATTTTATATTTTATTTGGAAACAGGGTCTCTTAAACTAGTGAAGCTGGCTTCAAATCTGCGCGATCCTCCTGTCTCCACCTCCCAAGCGCAGGGATTACAAGCGTGCACCACCACGCCTGGCTGAACAAGGTTTTTAAAATTAGAATTTGGCTAGGCGTGGTGGCATGTGCTTGGGAGGCTGAGACAGGAGGATCGCACAGGTTCGAAGCCAGCCTCAGCTACTTTGTGAGGCTCTCAGCAACTCAGTGAGACCCTGTTTCTAAATAAAACATAAAAATAGGTCTGGGAGTGTAACCTGGAGGTAGAAAAGCCCCTGGGTTCTACCCCCATTACCGCAAATAAATAAATAAACCTTCTTTTTATTTTATTTATTTATTATTATTTTTTGGTGGTACTGGGGTTCTTGGAAACCCTTCTACCTCCGGGCTACACTCCCAGACCTGTTTTATATTTTTATTTGGAAACAGGTTCTCTTAAGCCAACGAGGCTGTCTTCAAACTAGCACGATCCTCCTGTCTCTGCCTCATATATATATATATATATATATATATATATATATATATATATATATATATATGATATAGGGTCTGGGAGTATAGTCTGGAGGTAGAAAGCCCATGGGTTCCACCCCCAGTACCACCAGTACCACCAAAAAAAAAAAAAAAAAAAAAAATTAGGATCTGGCATAGAGGTTTCCATATGGAAAAGAATATGAGTCTGAGGGTGTTCAGTGGACTAGAGCAGGAGTTGGCACGTTTTTCTTGTAAAGGGCCCAGTGTAAATATTTTAGTCATTGTGTACAGTCTGGTACATGTTGCAACTACTCAGCTGTGCCATTGTGGTATAGAAGCAGCCACAAATAATATATACATGAAGGAGTATAGGCTTGCTGTAAAACTATGCATGTACTCTAAAGTTTGCAGCTCATATTATTTTCATTTGATTTTTTTTTTTTCTGGCTTTTATTCCAATCATTTAAAAATGTCAAAACTTTTTACAAATGCTGTTGAAAAAATAGGATAGGCACATCCAAAAAAATATGAAATTGGAGCCAGGAACAATGGTGCATACCTGTGATCCCAGTATTTGGGGAGCCTGAGACAGGAGGATCAGTGGGCTGAGGTGAATGCACAGTAACTTAGCAAGACCGTTTCAAAGTAAAAATAAATTAGCCAGGCGTGGTGGCGGACTCCTGTAACCCCTGAGTTAGGAGAATCATAGGTTCGTGCTAACTATAGCAATTTAGTGAGACTTGCCTCAATTTAGTGAGACTGTTTCCAAATAAAAAATAAAATTGGGATGGGTGCAGCTTGGAGGTATAAAATCCCCCTGGGTTCAATCCCTAGCACCTTTAAAAAAATAATTGTAGCCATGCGTGGTGGCGCACGCTTGTAATCCCCGCGCTTGGGAGGCGGAGACAGGAGGATCACACAGGTTCAAAGCCGCTCTGGCATAAGAGACCCTGTTTCCAAATTTTAAAAAAGTATAGAAAATAGGTCTGGGAGTGTAGCCCAGAAGTAGAAGGGTTTCCAGGAACCCCAGTACCACCAAAAAATAAATAAATGATTGCATGCCAGTGCACACCTGTAATCCTAGTATTTGGAAGGCTGGGCCATTAAGTGTCACAGGTTCAAGGCCAGCCTCAGCAAGTAGTGAGACTCTCATCAACCTAGCAAGACCCTGTTTTAAAATAAAGATAAAATAGGGCTTAGGGTATAGCTCATAGGTAGAATGCCTCTTGGTTCAATCCCCAGTACCGTCTTTTAAAAAGGGGGCTAGGTGCTGGAAGTGATGGCGCACGCTTGTAATCCCAGCACTCGGGAGGCTGAGACCTGAAGATCACGGTTCACGGACAGCCTCAGCTACTTAGTGAGGTCCTCCACAACTCAGTAAGACCCTGTTTCAAAATATAGAATAAGCGCCAGGCATGGTGGTGCACGCTTGTAATCCCCGCGCTTGGGAGGCCTGAGACTGGAGGATCGCGCAGGTTTGAAGCCAGTTTCCATATAAAAATGGGTCCGTGACTGTAGCCCGGAGGAAGAAGGGTTTCCAAGAACCCTAGTACCACCAAAAAAAATAAGAATAAAAAACAGGGTAGGGTTGTAGCTTGGAGGCCGAATGCCCCTGGATTCCATCCCCAGAACCGCAAAAAAAAAACGGGGTGGTGGGGGAGGCTAGGGTTATAGCTCAGTGTTAGGGTGCCCAAGTTCAATAACCAACACCACATAAATAAATAAATAATAAAAAGAATTATAGCCAGGCGTAGTGGTGCATGATTGTAATTTTAGGATTTGGGAGACTGAAACAGGAGGATTGTAGCCAGCCCCAGTAACTTAGTGAGACCCTGTTTCCAAATAAAAGAAAATATAGGGTTGGGGGTATAGCTTAGAGGTAGGATGCCCCTGGGTTCCATCCCAAGTATCACACACATAAGGAAAGAGAATTAGCTATAAATCCTACTTCTGGGCACATAAAAGAACTGAAAGCAGAGACTAGAACATATTTGTACACAGCTAAAAGATTAAAGCAACCCAGGGTCTATTCATTGATAGTGGATGAACAGAACGTGGCACGTGCCCATGGCGGTGTGTGTTATCAGTATTACAAAGGACGTTCTGGCACATGGAAATAGCATGGGTGAGCCTTGAGGAAGAGGCTGAGCTGACCAGTCACAGGACGACTGCTGCCTGAACCCACTTCTATACAGCACTTCCAGTGGTCGGATCCATGCATCCAGGAAGAATGGTAATTGGCCAGGAAGATAGGGAGTTGATTTTTACGGGTTTAGATTTCAGTTCTGCAAGTCACAAAGAATTCTGGAAATTGTACAACAATGTAAATATTCTCAGTACAACTGAAGCACATACTGAAAAATGGTTGTTAAGATGGTAAATACTATATTTTAACCACAGTTTAAAAAAAGAAAAAAAAATTACCTAATCAAAACAATAGTGTGAAAGTCATGCTTAGCTCAAGGTGCCTGGGCTGGGTTTGGTCTCTGGGCTGCCGCTGGCCAGCCCCTGGCCGAGAGCGGGAAGCGCAGTACGGGAAGCATGCCGCAGACACAGTGGTCTGCTGTCCCGTGGCCGTGCTTCTCGGAGCGTGCTTAGTCCTTCGGAGCATCGTGTTAACCTTGCCAACTCTTCTCACTCCTTCCAGTGACCTCTTCCATCCCAGTGTTCGACCTCCAGGACGGTGGACGGAAAATATGTCCACGGTGTAATGCTCAGTTCCGAGTTACTGAAGCTCTGAGAGGCCACATGTGTGTAAGTGATGCTCCTGTGGTACAGATCAGCTTACGTGCTATTGCCGTGCACCTTCTTCAGTGCTGGGACTCTGGGAAGCTTTTTAAAGGATTACTGGCTTTAGATCCTTCCTAGAAGAGCTGTGTACT
Source organism: Muscardinus avellanarius (assembly GCF_963383645.1). Classification (NCBI taxonomy): domain Eukaryota; kingdom Metazoa; phylum Chordata; class Mammalia; order Rodentia; family Gliridae; genus Muscardinus; species Muscardinus avellanarius. Next base: position 117,308,375 of record NC_137788.1, read on the forward strand.
TTGGGACGTGATAGCATTTAAAGACTGTCAAATGGTCAGAACATGTAGCCGTACTTCCTTGGTAAGATAGATTGTGAAACTGCACAGGGGGACACCTTAGTTAGAAAGAAGTCAAATCCAGTTCTGTATCTATTGCTGTGTCCTTGGATGAGTCAGGAATTACTTCCTGCCTTTTTTTTTTTTAGTCCAGATACACTGGTTGGAACTTATTTCTGGCAAATAGCTTAGTGTCTGGTTAAGGGCTCTAAGACAGGCAGGAGAGAGATGTATAAGGTATGGTGGTCAGAGGCTGTGTGGCTGTGGACACACACTGGGAAAGTGAAGCTGGACTGAGCGTGGAGGATCACAGGTTCGTGGCCAGCCTCAGCTTAGTGAGGCCCTCTGCAACTTAGTGGTACCCTGTTTCAAATTAAAGAATAAAAAATAGGGCTGAGGGTGTAGCTCAGAGGTAGAATGCCCTTGGGTTCCATCCCCAGTACTGCAAAAAGAAAACTGGAGCTGGGCGTGGTGGTGCACACCTGTAATCCCAGTACTTGGGAGGCCGAGACAGGAGGATTGCAGGTTTGTGGCCAGCCTCAGCATCTAGTGAGGCCCTCTATAACTTAGACTCTGCTTCAAAATAAAAAGGGCTGGAGATGCAACTCAGAGGTAGAATGCCCCAGGGTTCAGTCCCCAGTACCAGTAGGAGGGAAGGAGGAATAACTGAGTTAAGAGTACCTTAACCTGAGATGGGCACAGGGGCACAGGACCTGCAGTTGGGATGCTGAGGCAGGAGGATTGCTTGAGCCCAAGAGGTCAGCCTGGGCAATATAGGAGTCACAGGAGCAAAACCGTTAGCAGAGAATGTAAGTGAGGTTGAGTTGGCACATCCTCACTGCCAGGTTAATCAAAATGACCAGCTATCTTCTTTCTCCATAGTACTGTTGCCCAGAAATGGTTGAATACCAGAAGAAAGGAAAGTCTTTGAATTCAGAGCCCAGCATCCCATCAGCAGCCAAGCCCTCTTCCCCTGAGAAAATAGCGCCTGTTACTTCCACGCCGTCTTCTACGCCTATTCCTGCTCTGTCGCCACCTACCAAAGTACCCGAGCCCAGCGAGAATATGGGTGATGCTGTCCAGACCAAGCTCATCATGCTCGTAGATGACTTCTACTATGGGCGGGACGGCGGCAAAGTATCCCAGCTCACAAACTTCCCCAAGGTCGCCACGTCCTTCCGATGCCCACATTGTACCAAAAGGTTAAAAAACAATATTCGGTAAGTGTTGAAGAACCTTGGAACTTACCTTATAAAAAAGACTTAAGCCGGGCGTGGTGGCGCACGCTTGTAATCCCAGCATTTGGGAGGCTGAGACCAGAGGATCGCAGTTTGCAGACAGCCTCAGCTACTTAGTGAGGCCCTTCGCAACTTAATGAGACCTTGTTTCAAAATAAAGAATAAGAAACAGGGCTGGGGGTGTAGCTCAGAGGTTGAATCCCCCCCGGGTTCCATCCCCAGACCCGCAAAAGAAAAAAAAAGAAGACTTAAATTTTCTTATATGAAGCTAGGTGTGGTGGCACATGCTTGTAATTCCAGTACTTGAGAGGCGGAGACAGGAGATTACAGGTTCCTGGCCAGCCTCAGCTACTTAGTGAGGCCCTCCATGGCTTAGCGAGGCCCTGTTTCAAAATTAAGAATAAAAAAATAGGGCTGGGGGTGTAGCTTGGAAGTAGAATGTCCCTGGGTTCCATCCCCAGTACCACATGCACAGAAAAATGTTTTCTGATATGTTCTGGGTATGGTGGTATATGCCTGTAATCTAATACTTGGGATACTGAAATAGGATTTCAGGGTTGAGGCCAGCCTCAACAACATAGACCCTATTTCAAAATAAAAGGGGCTGGGCTGGGGATATAGCTTAGAGGTAGACTGCCCCCAGTTTAATCCCAACTACCAAAAAAATTATGCATTTTAAGTCTTTATTCGGAGAAAAGTTCTATCTATGATTCAATCTTGCTGAAGGTTATTAAATCAGTAGCTAGTACTATAAAAGGGAGATATTGTAGCCGGGTATTGTGGCGCACGCTTGTAATCCCAGCGTTTGGGAGGCTGAGACAGGTACATTGCACAGGTTTGAAGCCAGCCTCAGCTACTTAGTGAGGCTCTCAGGAACTTAGTGAGACCCTGTTTCCAAATAAAGTATAAATAGGTCTGGGAGTCTAGCCCAGAGGTAGAAAAAGACCCTGCGTTTCACCTTCAGTACCCCCCCCACACACACACACACCAAAAAAAAAGCAAGGGAGGGGATATTACATTAACACAAGATCACTCTGGGCCAGGCGTGGTGGTACATGCCTGTATTCCCAGTATTTAGAAAGCTGAGACAAGAAGGTCAAAGATTCAAAACCAACCTCAACAATTTAGCAAGACTTTCAAATAAAATATTTAAAGAGTTGGGAATTTAGCTCAGAGGTAGAATGCTGCCTGGGTTCACTCTCTAGTGCCAAAAAAATAATCTCTTTGGTAATGTAAGAGAGGTCAGTGCATCTCCTTCCACAGAACTGTTGTGTTTTTTTATTTTTGTTTTTGTGGTATTGGGGATTAAACCGAAGGGGCCTTGTACCTCCGTGGTATACGCCCAGCCCTGTGTTTTATTCTTTATTTTGAAACAGGGTCTCACTAATTTGCGGAGGGCCTCACTAAGTAGCTGAGGCTGGCTGTGAACCTGGACCCTCCTCTCTCAGCCTCTCAAGAACTGGAACTATAAGCGTGCGCCACCACACCTGGCCATGGCACTCTTTTAAAAGTGTTCAAGAATCCTTTGTGGGGCCGGGCGTGGTGGCACATGCTTGTAATCCCACTATTTGGGAGGCTAAAACAGGAGGATCATGGCTCACAGACACACTCAGCTACTTAGTGAAGCCTTCTGCAACTTAGTGAGACCTTGTTTCAAAATAAAAGAAGAAAAAATAGGTCTGGGGATGTAGCTCAAGCTCGGGTAGAATGCCCCTGGGTTCCATCCCCAGTATCGCAAAAATCAACAAATAATCCTTTGTGTCTCTGGGCTCAGAAAAGGATTGTCTCAGACAGTGGACATTGGGGGAGAAGACATTAGTTTTCATGATTCTTCTACTATATTTCTCAAAGGCTACTGATATGTTTTCTGTGCTTTCCTTGTGCTATACTACAGATTCATGAACCATATGAAACACCACGTAGAACTCGATCAGCAGAATGGCGAGGTGGATGGGCATACGATCTGCCAACACTGTTACCGCCAGTTTTCTACTCCCTTCCAACTCCAGTGCCACTTGGAAAATGTTCATAGTCCCTATGAATCTACTAGTAAGTTTGGAACTCTTAAGCTCTGTGGGGCATTCCGTGCGCTCTCCTCATCGAGCAGCACCAAACGCCCCTCATACTCACTGACCGTGGGCAGTTGTCTCTTCACTTAGCCTGCTTTTTTACAAGCCTGACTTAAAGCACTTTGCCGTTAAGATAGCGTTTCCAGTAAGTATATGGTGAGCTGCAGTATTCTCTACATTGTACATCTTACTAAAGAAAAACAAGGCTGAACATAAGCTCAGATTAATTACATGCTTTTCTTAAGAACATATACTTGGCAGGTGTGGTGGTTCACACCTGTAATCCCAGTACTTGGGGGGCTGAGACTGGCAGATCACAGGTTGTAGGCTAGCCTCAGCAATTTAATGAGCCCTTCAGCAACTTAGTGAGACCCTGTTTCAAAATCAAAAGTGCTGAGCTGGGTGTGGTGGCACACTTGTAATCCCAGTACTTGGGAGGCTGAGATAGGATCACAGGTTCATGGCCAGCCTCATCTGCTCATTGAGGCCCTCCACAACTCAGTGAGACACTGTTTCAAAATAAAGGATATTAAAAAATAGGTCTGGGGGTGAGATTGGAGGTAGAATGCCCCTGGATTCCCCAGTACCATAAATATAAGAGTAAAAAGTGTTGTGATGCTGATGCCCCTGGCTTCCATCCCCAGTACCACAAAAACCAATAATAATAATGAAACCAGACCTGGTGGTGCATGCTTGTAATCCCAGCATTTGGGAGGCTAAGACAAGGAGATCCGGGTTTGAGGATACCCTCAGCTACTTAGTGAGGCCCTTAGCAACTTAGTGAGACCCTGTTTCAAAATAAAGGACTAAAAAAATAATAATAAGGCTGAGGGTGTAGCTCAGAGGTAGAATCCCCTTTGGTCCCATCCCCAGTACTGAAAAAAAAAGGTAAAAGAAAAAAAAAATAATATGAGTCCTGGGGTGCAGATCAGCAGTGCAGTGCCTCTATTTAGTCCTCAGTACCACGCACACACACAGAGCATGTATTGGAAGTGCATTCACATTGTGAGAATTTGAGCCCTGTCTCTACAGTATTTCTCATGTCCTTTAAGGGATTTCTAGTTTTGTCAAAAAGACAAAATTTAAGTATAGGAGAATTTGATAATGGACAGTGTAAGTGGTGTGTCATGGCTACCAATGATAGATAAAGCAATTCAGAAGGAAAAAGCTCTTCGGGCTGGGTTTCACAAAGAGTGGTGGTTTGTTGATGCCTGTCCACATTTATGCATTATTAATAAAATTATAAGAATAAACTTTTAAGATCTTTAAATATAAGAAGGATTCAGACAGATGGGAATTTGTAAGACAACCTTTTAGGTGATTAGAAACTACATGATCAGAAGCATTAAAGCAGATACGCTCATTAGCTGTATGTATTTGCTGCAAATTTAAATGAACTAAGAAATAGACTAAGCAGTAAGGGCGTCTGTTATGTCATTTAGTGGAGAAATCTAGAGGTGGAGCAGGCTTCAAGCCCAGCGGTTCACTGCCTCGCTGTGTCCCAGGGTCTTGTATCTCTGGCTTGTGGCAGATGGCTGCATTCATGGCAGGCACTACACCCAGAACCAGGGTTGTCTAACAGAGAAGGGCTCAGATACTCCTCTTTCCTGAATCTGCTTCTTATGACTGAAGATTGCTTATCTTAAACCCCTCGGACATAATTGGGAAAACAGTTTTTAGCAAGGGAAATGGGATTGTAGTTTAGCCTACTACTGCTCAATGAAAACATAATTTGAAGCCGGGCGTGGTGGCACATGTCTATAATCCCAGTGTTGGGAGGCAGAGACAGAAGGATTGCAGGTTCACAGCCAGCCTCATCAACTTGTGAGGCCCTCTGCAACTTAATGAGACCCTGTTTCAAAATAAAGAATAAATGGGGGTGAGGGGTTGGCATAGGCTTGTAATCCCAGCACTTGGGAGGCTGAGACAGGAGGATCGCATCGGTTTTAAGCCAGCCTTAGCTACTTAGGCTCTTGGCAACTTAGTGAGACCCTGTTTCCAAATAAAACACAAAATAGGTCTGGGGGTACAGCCTGGAGGTAGAAAGCCCCTGGGTTCCACACCCCAGTACCACAAAAATATAAAAAAAAATAAAGAATAAAATAGGACTGAGGTGTAGCTCAGAGGTATAATGTCCCTGGGTTCAATCCCCATTATCCCATTATCGCAGAGAGAGAGAGAGGAAGGGGGGGGGGGCGAGGGAGGGAAGGAAAGAAGGAAGGAAGGAAGGTTAATTTGAGCTGGACATGGTGGGACACATTTGTAATCCTAGTACTTGGGAGGCTGACACAAGAGTATCACAGATTCAAAACCAGCTGCAGCAACTTAAGCAGTTTTAAAATTTAAAATAAAAATAGAGGTAGGGGGAGACCTCAGAGGTAGAATGCCATGCCAGACGGGGTGGCACACACTTTTAATCCCAGATTTTGGAAGGCTGAGACAGGAGGATCACGTGTCACAGCCTCGGCTACTTAGTGTTTCAAAATAAAGAATAAAAAATAGTGCTGGGGTATAGCTCAGAGATAGAATGTCCCTGGATTCTATCCCTACACACACACACACACACACACACAAATACAAAGAGCTAGAGGTGGTGGCACATGATTGTAATCCCAGTAGTTTGGAGGCTGAGACGGGAGGATCACAGGTTCACAGCCAACCCCAGCAATTTAGTGAGTCCATCCACAACTTAGTGAGATCATATCTCAAAGTAAAAGAAACAAAATAGGGCTGGGGTGTAGCTTGGAGGTAGAATGCCCCTGGGTTCCATCCCCAGTACCACAAAAAATACATACATAATATGAACTGTGTATGCAATTTCAATTTTTTTAGTAGTCATTTAAAATAAAAACTTTAAGCCAGAAGTGGTGGCGCTCACTCGTGAAGCCAACATTTGGAAGGCTGAAACTGGAGGATCACGGTTCACGGACAGCCTCAGCTACTTAGCGAGGCCCTTGGCAACTCAGTGACACCCTGTTTCAAAATAAAGAATAAAAAACAGGGCAGGAGGTGTAGCTCAGAGGTCGAATGCCCCCTGGGTTCCATCCCTAGACCTGCAAAAAAAAAAAAGTAAAATAAGAACTTTAGCCAGGTGTTATGGAGCACACTTGTAATCTTAGCATTTGGAAGGCTGTGACAGGAGGATCACACAGGTTTGAAGCCAGCCTCAGCTACTTAGTGAGGCCCTTTGCAACTCAGTGAGTCTCTATTTCAAAATAAAGAATAAGCCGGGCGTGGTGGCGCACGCTTGTAATCCCCACGCTTGGGAGGCAGAGACAGGAGGATCGCGCAGGTTCGAAGCCAGCCGCATGTGCTGGTTTAGGAGACCCTGTTTCCAAATAAAAATATTTAAAAAAAAAAAAAAAGGTCTTGGAATGTAGCCCGGAGGTAGAAGGGCTTCCAGGAACCCCGGTACCACCAAAATAAAGAATAAAAATAGGGATGGTTGTGTAGCTAAGAGTTAGAATGCCCCTGGGTTCTATCCCCAGTACCTCAAAAAAATATTAAAACTTTACGCCAGGCGTGGTGGTGCACGCTTGTAATCCCCGCGCTTGGGAGGTAGAGACAGGAGGATCACTCAGATTCGAAGCCAGCCGCGCTGGCTTAAGAGACCCTGTTTCCAAATAAAAAAGTATAAGAAAATAGGTCTGGGAGTGTAGTCCAGAGGTAGAAGGTTTTCCAGGAATCCCAGTACCACCAAAAAAAATAAATAAATAAATAAAACTTTAAAACCTGGTAGATTTTAGTTTATTTCTCAAATATAATTTCAACATGTTATCAAAATTTTAAATTAAGATATTTAATATTGTTTTTAGTTTAAAAAAATTTTTGGAAGCCAGGTGTGGTAGCACATACTTGTAATCCTAGCACTTGGGAGGCTGAGACAGAGGATCCCACAAGTCAAAGCCAGCCTCAGCAACTTAGGCTCTCAGCAACTTAGTATAAAAAATATAATAAAATAGGTCTGAGGGTGTATCCCGGAGGTAGAAAAAGCCCTCAGGTTCTACTCCCAGTACCACCAAAAAATTAAAAATTTGGGGGGAGCCAGGCGTGGTGACACACACTTGGGAAGCTGAGACAGGAGGATCGCACAGGTTCTAAGCAGCCTCAGCTACTTGATGAGGCTCTCAACAACTTAGTGAGACCCTCTTTTTTTTTTTCTCTTTGTAGTTAATCCTGGGGATTTAATTCAGGGTTGCTCTACCACTAAACTGTACCCCTAACCCTTGTAAAATTCTGAAAACAGGGTGCTGATAAGGCTGGCTGAGGCTGGCCCCAAACTTGTAATTATTCCATCTCAGCCTCCCGTGGACTAGGGTTGTGGTTGTCCTCACCATGCTTGTCCAAAGACCACTTCCTGAAGTACAGATCTCAGTTTTGACTTAACTCATTTCAGATGCTTTCTAGCTGCATGTTCCTGGTGGTTTCCATATTAGACAGTGGGACTTTGGGCTGACCTGAGAATGTTAGAATCAAATCGTCATGACACTGTGTTGCCAGGGTGGCCAACTTGGTCTAGCGTAGGACCCGAAATCCTTTTCTGTCAGTGATGTGAAGATAAGGTAATTCACCTACACCTCCAGGGAAACACCTATATCTTTTATTTTTATTTTTATTTTTATTGCAGTGCCACTAGGCATTGAAGGGCCTTGTGCATACTAGGCAAGTGTTCTAATACTCAGCTATATCCCCAGCATACTACCCCATTTTTTTTGTCTGGTCTGGGGACGGAACCAAGGGACATTCAACCTCCAAGATACACCCCTTGCCCTATTTTGTTTGTTTGTTTGTGGTGCTGGGTGTGGAGCCCAGGGGCTTTCTACCTTCAGGTTACACTCCCAGACCTATTTTCTATTTTATTTGGAAACAGGGTCTCACTAAGTTTCTGAGAGCCTCACTAAGTAGCTGAGGCTGGCTTCAATCCTGGCTGCAATCCTCCTGTCTCAGCTTCCTAAATTATGGGATTACAAGTGTTGCACCACCATGCCCAGCTCCCTGCCCTACTTTTTTATTCTTTACTTTGAAACAGGGCCTCACTAAGTAGATGAGGTTGTCCACAAACTGCGATCCTCTGGTCTCAGCCTCCCGAATGCTGGGATTACAAGCGTATGCCACCACTCCTACCTCATTTTTAGGCAGAATCTGCTGGGTAAATTTTTGTTATTCCATTTATATATGAATTTTACATAGGAAAATACATTTTTCCTTACTGAAAAGAAACAGTGAAGACTGTCTTTGGTTGTTTTCTCCTGGGTTCCTACTCTGTTCTTTAGAATAATTTTAACTTTTAAGTCTCTTATGGCTTAAAATGTGTGAGTGTGCTCACACATGTACAGATGTGTACATTGGTACACATCTGTAATCCAGTAAATGGGAGGCTATTACAGGCGGATCCTATGTTTAAGGCCAGGCTTGGTAACGTAGCAAGACCCTGTTTAAATAAGTAGAGCTAGAGATGTAGCTCAGAAGTACCATGCCCCTGGGTTCAATTTTCATACCATAAAAAAATACATATAGCAAAAGTAATCTATAAACAGGGTCTCACTAAGTTGCTGAGAGCCTCACTAAGTAGATGAGGCTGGCTTCGAACCTGTGTGTGATTCTCCTGTCTCAGCCTCCCAAGTGCTGGGGTTACAAGCATGCGCCATCACGCCAGACTTAGTATACTGTCAGTCATCTTTAATAGTGATTAGCAGTGTAATCTTAGTAATGACATGATTTCTTTACACCTATTTAAGGAACAGTATGCGACATTAAGGAACCTGTGAACAGCTTAGTGCTGTTTGATAATCTTTTGTTTTGTTTCAGTATTGGGGATTGAAGCCAGGGCCTTGTGGAAGTGCGCTACCACTGAGCTATAACTCCAGGGCAGGCCATAACCTTGTCTTTTGGTACTTGGGGTTGAACTCAGGGGCATTCTACCTCCAAGCTGCACCCCAAGCCCTTTTTTTCCCCCTGCTACTGGGGTGAAACCCAGGGGCTTTCTACCTTTGGGCTACACTCCCAGACCTATTTTATACTTTATTGGAAACAGGGTCTCACTAAATTGCTGAGAGCCTAAGGCTGGCTTCAAATCTGTGTAATCCTTCTGTCGTCTTGGTACTGGGGTTCCTGGAAGCCCTTCTACCCCCGGGCTACACTCCCAGACCTATTTTTACATTTTTATTTGGAAACAGGGTCTCGTAAGCCAGCGCACGCGGCTGGCTTCAAACCAGCGCGATCCTCCTGTCTCTGCCTCCCAAGCACGGGGATTACAAGCGTGTGCCACCACGCCCAGCTTGTTATTCTTTATTTTGTTTGTTTGTTTTGTTTTTTGTGGTACTGGGGGTGGGACCCAGGGGACTTCCACCTCTGAGCTACACTCCTAGCCCTATTTTCTTTAATTTTTCTTATTTAGACACAGGGTCGCGTTAAGTTGCTGACAGCCTAAGTTTTGAGACTGGCTTCAAATCTGTGATCCTCCTGTCTCACCCAACCAGGTACTGGGATTGTAGATGGGCACCACCATGCCTGGCTCCTAAGATATATATATATTTTTTCCCCAAAGATTCTAACATTGAGCCAGGTGTGGTGACTCATGCTTGTAACCCCAGCATTCAAGAGGTGGAGACTGGAGGATTGCAGTTCACGGATGGCCTCAGCTACTTAGGCCCTCCGCAATATAGTGAGACCCTGTTTCAAAATAACAGGACTAAAGAATAGGGCTGGGGGTGTAGTTCGAAGGTAAAATGCCCCTGGGTTCCATCCCCAGTACCGAAAAAAAAAAAAAATTAACATCATTCTTCCTGGCACCATTATTCCCACCTCCCTAAGAAAGCCAGTCTCAGCAATTTAGTAAGGCCTTTAGCACCTTCTGGAGAACCTATTTCAAAATAAAAAGGGCAGCCAGGCATGGTGGCACACAGTTGATATCCCAGCAGTTGGGAGACTAAAACAGGAGGATCACAGTTCGTGGACAGCCTCAGCTATTTTCTGAAGCCCTCTGCAAATTAGAATGGAGCTTTGGTAAGAAATACTAGCTAGAGACATACGTTAGTTGTTACCAACAACACAAATGTTAAGGCCAAAAGTATTTTAAAGAAAGAATAGAAGGTGGGTGTGGTGGCACACATGTGTAATCCAGTACTTGGGAGGATGAGACAGAAGGTTCACAGATTCTCAGCCAGCCCCAGCTACTTAGGCTCTGTTTGAAGGTGGAGGTGTAGCTCGGAGCAGGATGCCCCTGGGTTCAGTCACCAGTACCGAAAAAAAAGAAGAAAGGAATAGAAAGAAATTGTGATTTACTGATTTAAGAATGAAGAGACAGGAGTCAGAAAGAAGATGATGAGGATTTTGGTGGTGTTGTCAGATGGATTTACTGATTGTTTTTCTCTTCCAGCCAAGTGTAAGATCTGTGAGTGGGCATTTGAGAGTGAGCCCCTGTTTCTCCAGCACATGAAGGACACGCACAAGCCCGGAGAGATGCCGTACGTCTGTCAGGTACTGCCTTTCCCTGGGTCACGTCAGCAACCTGCCCTCAGGCTGAGTACAGAGAACCTACTAATGAACATTGCTAAACACCTACTGCACACAAATGTACTTTCTAGGCTGGCGTGGTGGCGCACGCGTGTAATCCCAGAATTTGGGAGGCTGAGACCAAAGGATCGCGGTTCGCGGACAGCCTCAGCTACTTAGTGAGGCCCTCTGCAACTCAGTGAGACCCTGTTTCAAGATAAAGAATTTAATTTTTTTTATTTATTTTTTTTGTGGTACTGGGGTTCCTGGAAGCCCTTCTACCTCTGGGCTACACTCCCAGACCTATTTTTCATATTTTTTATTTGGAAATGGTTTCTTAAGCCAGAGCGGCTGGCTTCCTGTCTCAGCCTCCCAAGTGCGGGGATTACAAGCGTGCGCCACCACACCCGGCCAAGATAAAGAATTTTAAAAAAACAGGGCAGGGGGTGTAGCTCGGAGGTCAAATATCCCTGGGTTCCATCCCCAGACCCCCCCTCAAAAAATAATAAACAAACAAACAAACTTTCTAGCCAGGCATGGTGGCACACACCTGCAATCCTACGACTTGGGAGGTTGATGCAGAAGGATCAGAGGTTCAAGGCCAGCCTCAGAAACTTAGTAAAGCCCTCTGCAATTTAGTGAGACCCTGTTTCAAAATAAAAAAAGAAATAGGAGCTGAGGGTACATCTTAGAGGTAGAATGCCCCTGAGTTCTATCTCCAGTATAAATAAATAAACAAATAATGTATACACTTCCTGTCTCCTGGATTTTTTTTTTTTTTTTTTTTTTCCGTGGGTCTGGGTTGGAAGCCAAGGGCAGTCAACCTCCAAGCTACATCCCCTGCCCTATTTTTTTTTTATTTTTTTTATTTTTTTATTTTTTATATTTTTGCAGGTCTAGGGATGGCACCCAGGGGCATTTGACCTCCGAGCTACACACCGTGCCCTATTTTTTATTCTTTATTTTGAAACCCAGTCTCACTAAGTTGCAGAGGGCCTCACTGAGTAGCTGAGGCTGTCTGCGAACCGCGATCCTCCGGTCTCAGCCTCCTGAATGCTGGGATTACAAGTATACGCCACCACAACCAGCATCTATTTTTTATTTTGAAACAGGGTCTCACTAAGTTGCAGAGAGTCTCACTAAGTAGCTGAGGCTGTCCGCAAACCATGATCCTCCAGTCTCCACCTCCCGAATTCTGGGATTACGAGCTTGCGCCACCACACCCGGCTTGGATTTTTCATGTAGAAGAAAACATAAAAGACAGCCACCAGTATGACACTTACGTAGCTGGGCAGCATATGTATGTATCGAGAGAGTGTAGTGTACATATGCACTGATTTCTGGCATGGGCTTACCTTTGGAAGTGGACAGAAAGCTTCAGTCCTCGACTACAGAATATGGCTTTTTCTCAGACTTTCAGTCCTTTTCTCATTTTATCTTAAGGCTCAGCTGAATTTACCATAGACAAGACTGCATTACTAAGTCAAAAGATAATTTCTATGCATTTAGGAAAAAATTTTTCCTTGATATTTAAAATTTGTTATTGCTCCCTCTCCTTTTTTTTTTTTTTTTTTTTTTTTGCCCCCCTTGTGTTACTGGGGGTAGAATCTAGAGGCTTTCAACTCCGGGCTACACTCCCAGACCTATTTTTTTATATTTTATTTAGAAACAGGGTCTCACTAAGTAGCTGAGGCTGGCTTCGAACCTGTGTGATCCTCCTGTCTCAGCCTCCCAAGTTCGGGGATTACAAGTGTGCGCCACCACGCCCGACTTGCTCCCTCTTTTTTATTTATTTATTTTTATTTTTTTATATTTTGCAGGTCTGGGGATGGAACCCAAGGGCATTTGACCTCTGAGCTACACCCCTTGCCCTATTTTTTATTCTTTATTTTGAAACAGGGTCTCACTGAGTGGCAAAGGGCCTCACTAAGTAGCTGAGGCTGCCCGCAAACCGTGATCCACGGTCTCAGCCTCCCGAATGCTGGGATTACAAGCGTGCGCCACCATGCCCGGCTCGCTCCCTCTTTTTTATTTATTTATTTATTTATTTATTTATTGGGGGGGTGGTTCTGGGGATGGAACCCAGGGGCAGTCGACCTCCAAGCTACGCCACTGCCCTGTTTCTTATTCTTTATTTTGAAACAGAGTCTCACTACATTGAAGTAGCTGAGGCTGTCCGTGAATCAGGATCCTCCGGTCTCAGCCTCCCGAATGCTGGGATTACAAGCGTGCCCACCACGCCCGGCTCGCTCCCTCTTTTTAAAGCCACAGTTGTGCACTCCGTTCATCCTGATTTCTCCTCTTGTGTGCCTTAGGTGTGTCAGTATCGCTCCTCACTCTACTCTGAGGTAGATGTTCATTTTCGGATGATCCACGAGGATACCCGGCATCTGCTCTGCCCTTATTGCCTGAAGGTTTTCAAAAACGGCAATGCCTTCCAGCAGCACTACATGAGGCACCAGGTACCCAGCGCCAGCCAGATCCTTGAGTTTCAGTTGCTTCATTTATGGATGCTGGGGCTGACCTATGGAATAATGTTGGTAGAGAAGATAATATATATGTTTGCAAAAACTTGCTGAATTTCAATTGCATGCCATGCGTAGGTTAGGTGGAAGAGGTTTAATTGTAAACAAAACTAAAATAAAAATCAAGGAGTATTGCATTGGGGGATGTACAGGTATAAAACATACAGGTATATTTATTCTGGAAATCTAGTGAGGCTCCCACATGAAGTGGTATCCAAGACCTGAAGGATGAGTCAGAATGAGCTGGCCTTGAACCTGCAGTCCTCCTTTCTCAGCCTCCCAAGCACTATTACAGGAGTGTGACACTGTGCCCATTGGAAGAATGTGCCGGATAAAATTTAGGACCAAAAAATAGTGTGTAAGAGACATAGCAGAAGACTGTAGAGGCTCAGGAAACCGATAGGGGTTCAGTATGGATTGTTGAATACAGTGTCGGTGTTGGAGGTTAGACACAGCACCTCAGGTGGGCACCTTGTAAGTCATGAGTAGGAATCGCTGAGAAGCCAGCCAGCCATTAGATAGGCTTACACGCTGAGGTAATACGTCCAGATTTGCTTTTAGTTAAGATTTTATACTGGCTCCCCTGAGAATAAGACTAGAGTTAGGGAGAATAACCATAGGCCTTTTTTTTTTCCCCCTCTGTGGTACTGGGATGGAACCCAGAGGCATTCTACCTCCGAGATACACCCCAACCTCTACGTTTTTATTCTTTTTTTTTTTTTTTTTTTTTTTTTTTCTGGTACTGGGGATGGAACCTAGGGGCATTCTACCTCCAAGCTGCACCCCCCAGCCCTGTTTTTTCTTCTTTATTATGAAACAGGGTCTTAGTTGCAAAGGGCCTCACTAAGTAGGTGAGGCTGTCTGTGAACTGCAATCCCCCTTTCTCAGCCTCTCGAACGTTAGGATTATAAGCATGTGCCACCACGCCTGGCTAGTCTTTTTATTTTTATTTATTTTAAATTTTTATTTATTTATTCATATTTTGTGGTATTGGGGGTAGAACCCAGGGGCTTTTCTACCTCTGGGATATACTCCAAGACCTATTTTATATTTTATTTGGAAAGAGGGTCTCACTAAGTTGCTGAGAGCCTAAGTAGCTGAGGCTGGCTTCGAATCTATGCAGTCCTCTTGTCTCAGCCTCCCAAGCCCTTGGATTACAACCGGCGTCTTTTTCTTTTTTGAAACAGGGTCTTACTGAGTTACAAAGGGCCTAACTAAGTAGCTGAGACTGTCTGCGAACCGCAATACTCCAGTCTCTGCCTCCTGATTTTTTATTCTTTATTTTGAAACAGGGTCTCACTGAGTTGAAAAGGGCCTCATTAAGTAGCTGAAGCTGGCCAGGTGTGGTGGTGCACACCTATTAAATTTTAGTATTTGGGAAGCTGAGACAGGAGAATTGCGATTTAAGGACAGCCTTAGCTACTTAGGCCCTCTGCAACTCAATAAGATCCTGTTTCAAAAATAAAGAATAAAAAGTAATAGGGCTGGGGGTGTAGCTCGAGGGTAGAATTGCCCTGGGTTCTATCCTGAGTACTGGGGGGAAAAAAACTGAAGTTGTCTGCAAACCAAGATCCTCCTATCTCATCCTCACAAATGCTGGGATTATAAGCATTTGCCACCATGCCCACCCGGCTCCAGAAGGCTTTTTTGATTGTTTAAGTGAGAGATTATAGCAGTTACTAGCTTGCTTTTTTTTTTTTTTTTTTTTTTTTTTTCTGGTGGTACTGGGGGTGGAACACTCAGGGGCCTTCTGCCTCCATGCTATGCACCCAGCCCTATTTCATTTTTATTTGGAAACAGGGTCTCTCGCTGAGTTGCTGAGAGCCTCATAACGTTGCTGAGGCTGACTTCAGATCTGGGATTCTTTTGTCTCAGCCTCCCAAGTACTTATTAAGGAGCCCCATACTAAGTACCTCTGGCTGCCTGCAAACCTGCGATCCTCCTGTCTCAGCCTCCCAAGCACTGGGGTTACAAGCATGTTCAAAATGAAGAATAAAAATAGGACTGGGGTTGTAGTGTAGCTCAGAGGTAGACTACCCCTAGGTTCAATCCTCAAAAAGAAAAGAAAAAGAGGATAGAATTGAGATTAAAGACATGTGATGCTTATGATTTAGAGATGGACTAAGTAAAAGTAGCAAGGGGATAGTTATGAATAGTGCTTAAGATTCCGTCTTAGGCAACTGGATGGGTGACAGGACTATTTACTGAGAAAAACTAGAGAAAGTAACTTTTGGGAGGAAGATTGAGTTTAAATCCTCTGAGTTAGTAATATCTGGCCACCAAGTATCGCCACTGAAGAATAGATTTGGAGTTTAGGAGGAAGTGGGTTATCAGAAAAATGTTTGGAGATCATTATTAGATAAATCCAATAGATTTTAAACTTTTTTTCCTTGGTACTTGAACCCAGGGAATTCTACATCCCAGCTTTGTCCCCAGCCCGTTTCTTTCAACTTCCGAGCTACACCCCCTGCCCTATTTTTTATTCTTTATTTTCAAACAGGGTCTCACTAAGTTGCCGACGGCCTCACTAAGCAGCTCAGGCTGGCCGCAAACCGCGATCCTCCAGACTCAGCCTCCCAAACACTGAGATTACAAGCGTGCACCACCACGCCTGCCTATTTACTTTTATTTTGAAACAGAGTCTTGCTAAATTGCTGGGGCTGGCCTCCACTCTGTCATCCTTGGGATGTTTCATGTTGCAGAAGGGTGTCGAGCAAGATAGAAAGCTGAGCTTTAGTCTTAGTTCAGCAGTGCTGATAGGGACGGGTGGTGGGTTGGTAGGTGGAAGCAGACTCAGCAGGAGAAAAACAAGAGGGAAGAGACCAGGCACAATGTATTCAGAGAAGTTTGTGTATGAAGGGAAAAGAGCTGGATCAGGAGCAATAAATAATTTCACGTTGTTGCTTTGGTTATATATATTTTTGAAAGATCAGCTAGCTAGAACCTTGTTTCAAAATGCTACAAGAAGGGGGCCAGGAGGAAAAGAATAAAGGTGTACAAGGAGTGCACAGTGCAGGGCCTGGTGGGTACCCGTGTGCTCGGTGCTCACACATGCACACATGTGCACACGTGAAGTGGGGGCACCCTAATCGCACTCTCCCTGCACAGTGGTGACTTTTGATAACCTGCCACAAGTGCAGTTCCAAATCGGGATGGTGTTGTCACTTGTAGCTCATCCCGATGTTCCATTTCCTTACTGTCTAGAAAAACATAGATATGAGTCCTATTCTTGAAGGACTTCAGCACTTGGCCAAATCCTTAGAACGGTCTCATGAGACATATCTCTGTATATTGAAATGTTAAGAAGAAAAACTGCAAGATAAAGACAGGTGTTATTATTTATGTTAAGAAAAGAAAACAGGAGCCGGGAGTGGTGGCGCACTCTTGTAATCCCAGCATTTGGGAGGTTGAGACAGGAGAATTGCAGTTTGCTGACAGCCTCAGCTACTTAGTGAGGCTCTCAGCAACTTAGTGAGACCCTGTTTCCAAATAAAATATAAAATAGGTCTGAGAGTGTAGCCCGGAGGTAGAAAAGCCCCTGGGTTCCACCCCCAGTACCACAAAAATAAGGAAACAAAGCAAGAAAGAAAGAGAGGAATAGGAACTGGACGTGGTGGTGCACACTTGTAATCCTAGCATTTGGGAGGCTGAGACAGGAGAATTGTGGCTCGCAGCCAGCCTCAGCTACTTAGTGAGGCTTTCTGAAACTTAGTGAGACCCTGTTCCAAAATAAAAAATGAAAAATAGGGCCAGGGGTATAGCTCGGAGGTAGGATGCCCCTGAGTTCCATCCCCAGTGCCACAAAAAAAAAAAGAAAAAGAAAATGAGGGAGGTGGTGATCAGATAGGAACATGGTTGTTTTATGGTTAAATGAATAGACTGTCCACAAAAAGATACTCTGGAGTCTGGTACAAGCTGTTCAAAGGCATAAGGGTCAGAATAAAAACCAAACTTGGAACTTAAAAGAGTGCAGAAAAGTGTGAGGAGGTTTTTTGGTTTTTACCACCTACATTTTATTGTCTTGAAAACAAGAGAAGACTGTGCAGGAGTTTGCGCACTATAAAAATCTGCAGTGTAAAAGGAGGGGAAGCACAGCTTAGGGGACAGGCCAGCAACAGGTTTCGAGGACCCTCCTCCTGGCTTTGACTGCATCTTTCTTTGGGAGCATGAGAGGTGATGGTTCTCTGTGGTAGGTTTTCTGGTTGCATTGTATATTTCTTTCTTAGTCTTTTTTTTTTTTTTTTTTTTTTTTGTACTGGGGATGGAACCTGGAGCATTTTACCTCTGAGCTACACTCCCATCCCTGATTTTTAGTTGTTGTTGTTGTTGTTGTTGTGATGATGATGATGATGATGATGATGATGATGATGATGATTTTTGGTGGTACTGGGGTTCCTGGAAGCCCTTCTACCTCCGGGCTACACTCCCAGACCTATTTTTACATTTTATTTGGAAACAGGGTCTCCTAAGCCAGCTCACACGGCTGGCTTCGAACCTGCGCGATCCTCCTATCTCTGCCTCCCAAGCACGGGGATTACAAGCGTGCGCCGCCACGCCCAGCCTTAGTCTATATTTTAAAGAGCGTCTCACTGAGCTGCAAAGGGCGTCATTAAGTAGCTGAGGCTGTCCGCGATCCACAATCCTCCGGTCTCCACCTCCTGAATGCTGGGATGACATTCGTGCGCCACCACTCCCTGGTCTTTCTTAGTCTTAAATTATCAGCGCAAGCCAGGCCTGGTGATGCACGCTTATGATCCCAGTACTTATATTATCGCATGCTTCTAATCCCAATATATACATATATATATCTTGACACAAAAGTGGGACACTTCCTTGGGAACCTTTAAGGAATTCTTATTTTTCTTTTTCCCCTTTCAGAAGAGAAATGTTTATCACTGCAACAAGTGCCGGCTGCAGTTTCTCTTTGCCAAGGACAAAATTGAACACAAGCTTCAGCACCATAAGACCTTCCGTAAACCTAAGCAGCTGGAGGGCTTGAAACCAGGCACCAAGGTAGAGAGCTAGCCATTCTTCTTTACAGTCCCGGGAGTGGAGGAGTGGAGATTTTCAGTGTTCTAAGGTTTACTTACTGTGGGTGGCATGTAATTCTTCCTTCCCTTGACTCTCAGGTGACAATCCGGGCTTCCCGAGGACAGCCACGAACTGTTCCTGTGTCCTCCAATGATACACCTCCCAGCACCTTGCAGGAGGCAGCACCGCTGGCCTCCTCCGCAGACCCTCTGCCTGTCTTCCTTTATCCCCCCGTCCAGCGCAACATCCAGAAGAGAGCCGTTAGGAAAATGTCAGTGCCTCCTGCTGCGTGTGGGGCGGGTGGGGCTTATGCGAGGGTCAGTCCTGTTAGCCAGCACATCAGCCTGTTAGCGGTCACTGGTCTCAAATCCCACGGTCTGGGGGTGCCTGAGATGAGAGTGAGAATTTTTCTTTTTCTTTCTTCCTCTTTTGACAGGAGTGCCATGGGCCGGCAGACCTGCCTGGAGTGTAGCTTTGAGATCCCAGATTTCCCTAATCACTTTCCTACCTACGTACACTGCTCTCTGTGTCGCTATAGTACCTGCTGCTCCCGAGCTTATGCCAACCACATGATCAAGTAAGTCCTGATGCAATCAGTGTTTCTGCCCCCACTCAGATTCTCCCGTGTTCATTCCCTCCCCTGCAGCTCAGAGCGCTGGCAGGTCACCTCCGAGCAGGACGAGGCCAAAGCTGTGCTCATTTGACTTCGATGGCTCCTTCCCTTCCCGCCAACCTTGCTTGACAGAGTGCGGGCCAAGAACCAGCAAGCATTAGATAGGAGCTTGTTAGAAATACTCAGCCAGGTGTGGTGGGGCATGCTTAATAGTTCTAGCACTTGAGAGGCTGAGACAGGAGGATTCCAGGTTCATGGCCAGCCTCAGCAAATCAGTGAGGCCCTCTCCGACATAATCAGACCCTGTTTCAAAATAAAAAAATAATAAGAGCTGAGGGTGTAGCTTAGAGGATGAATGCCCCTGAGTTCAATCTACAGTACCACAATGAAAAAAGAAAAGAAGCCGGGCGTGGTGGCATGTACTTGTAATACCAGTACTGGGGAGGATGAGACAGGATCGCAGGTTCTCAGCCAGCATCAGATACTTAGACCCTCTGCAACTTAGTTAGAGTCTGTTTCAAAATAAAGAATGAGAAATAGGGCTGGGGTGTAGCACCACACCAAAAAAAAAAAAAAAAGGAAAAGCTTGTTCTGAGCCACACCCTAGGCCTCTCAGCCTGAATGTGAATTGCAGTAGGTCCTGGGTGACCACACACAGTGAAGCTGGAGAGGCAAGGTGGTGGGCGAGGCCACGGAGCCCCCGCTCATGCTCCTTCTTTGTCTTTCTCAGCAATCACGTTCCACGGAAGAGCCCCAAGTATTTGGCTTTGTTTAAGAACTCTGTGAGGTAATGATGGCTTGCTCGTGCTTGCCTTTTCGAGCTTTTTCATGAGGTCTTTTCGGCTCTCTTGCGGGTGGGTCTGTGCGCTGCGGTGAGGGAGGGCGCTGGGCTCCTTTTCTTTGGAAGCCTGTCTGACTTCCCCGTGTCCTGCTCTCCTCGCCTCATGCGCCCTGGGCTCTTCTTTCCCAGTGGAAACAAGCTGGCCTGCACTTCGTGTGCCTTTGTTACCTCGATGGGAGACGCCATGGCCAAGCATCTGGTGTTCAACCCCTCTCACAGATCCAGCAGTGTCCTGCCACGAGGTGAGTAGACGGCTCGCGGGACAAGAAAAGGCCACTCTGGCCCTGTGTCAGGAGCATCCTCGTTGGGCTTACCCACCCCGGCCAGGTCTACGCTGATGGGTAGCGCTCTGTGACGCTCGCGTGGGGCGGGTGGGCAGCCCCTCTGGAGAGCGTGTAGCAGATGAGCCCAGGACACTGGTTGTCGAGGCTACTTTCTTCCCTGAGCTGAGATTTTTGTTGTCTCCTCCTCCCTAGGACTCACCTGGATATCTCACTCAAGGTAACAGAAACTCTAACTTCGTGGTTTCATTTCTATTTTGTGTAGTAGGTTTGCTATTTTAATTGCTATTGGAATTCCCCAGTTTAACTGATCTCCCTTCCTTGCTCCCTAACCCCACCCCTTAGGCATGGCCAGACTCGTGACCGCATGCACGACCGGAACTTGAAGAACATGTACCCTCCTCCTTCCTTCCTTCCCAACAAAGCTGCTGCCACTGTGAAATCTGCCCCGACGGAGCCTGAAGAGCCAGCCGCCCCTGTGACCCAGGCCCTCCCCTCACCAGCCTCCACCTCGACCCCGCCGCCGACCCCCACCCACCCGCAGCCTCTGCCCCTCCCACCCTTGGCCACGGAGGGGGAGCATCTGAATGTTGATGACCAGGAGGAAGGGAGCCCGGCCGCCCAGGAACCTGAGCTGGCCTCAGGAGGCGGAGGCAGTGGGGGCGCCGGCAAGAAGGAGCAGCTGTCTGTGAAGAAGCTGCGGGTCGTGCTGTTTGCCCTGTGCTGCAACACGGAGCAGGCGGCCGAGCACTTCCGGAACCCCCAGCGGCGGATCCGGCGTTGGCTCCGGCGTTTCCAGGCCTCACAGGCAGAGAATCTCGAGGGTAAATACCTCAGCTTTGAGGCAGAGGAGAAACTGGCCGAGTGGGTACTGACCCAGCGGGAGCAGCAGCTACCTGTCAACGAGGAGACTTTGTTCCAGAAGGCCACCAAAATAGGGCGCTCTCTGGAGGGGGGCTTTAAGATCTCCTATGAGTGGGCCGTGCGCTTCATGCTGCGGCACCACCTGGCCCCCCACGCCCGGAGAGCCGTGGCCCACACCCTGCCGAAGGGCGTGGCGGAGAGCGCGGGACTCTTCGTGGAATTTGTGCAGCGGCAGATTCACAACCAGGACTTGCCCTTGTCCATGATTGTGGCTATCGACGAGGTCTCCCTGTTCCTGGATGCAGAGGTGCTGAACAGCGACGACCGCAAGGAGAATGCCCTGCAGACGGTGGGCACTGGGGAGCCGTGGTGTGACGTGGTGCTGGCCATCCTGGCAGACGGCACTGTCCTTCCCACCCTGGTGGTCTGCCGAGGCCAAGTGAGCCAGCCCGCCAACATGCCAGACTCCATATTGCTAGAGGTGAAGGAGGGTGGCTACAGCGACGACGAGGTCATGGAGCTGTGGTCCAGCCGCGTGTGGCAGAAGCACACGGCCTGCCGGCGCGGCAAGGGCATGCTGGTGATGGACTGCCACCGCACCCACCTGTCGGAAGAGGTGCTGGCCATGCTGAGCGCCTCCAGCACGCTGCCCGCAGTGGTCCCGGCAGGCTGTAGCTCCAAGATCCAGCCATTAGACGTGTGCATCAAACGAACTGTCAAGAACTTCCTGCACAAAAAGTGGAAGGAGCAGGCGCGGGAGATGGCAGACGCTGCGTGCGATCCTGATGTCCTGCTCCAGCTGGTGCTGGCCTGGCTGGGCGAGGTGCTGAGCGTCATCGGGGACTGCCCCGAGCTGGTCCAGCGCTCCTTCCTTGTGGCTAGCATCCTGCCCGGCCCGGACGGCAACGTTAACTCACCTGCCCGCAACGCCGACGTGCAGGAGGAGCTCATCGCCTGCCTAGAGGAGCAGCTGAAGCTGAGCGGGGAGCAGTCCGAGGAGCCCGCGGCCTCCACTCCCCGGCCCCGGTCATCTCCTGAAGAGACAGTCGAGCCCGAAAGCCTGCACCGGCTCTTCGAGGGGGAGAGCGAGACCGAGTCCTTCTATGGCTTTGAAGAGGCCGATCTAGATCTGATGGAAATTTGAGTGCTGGGGCCACGAGAGCATGTGGAGCGTCAGGGAGGGCAGGGGCTTTAGGGAAACGCGGTATAACCAGGTGGGGTACTTGGTTTATATTTTTAATTTTATGCACCACTCCCCCTGACGTTGACTTATACTTCCCTGTGAACTTGTGGATTCTTAGGAAAATCAGTAGCGATCATGTCTGAGCCGAGGAGCTGGCCCGTTGCTCATTCACTTCTGCTAAAAACAAGTTTTTGTGACTTTTTTTTTAAATTTAAATCACTGTGTTTGGTATTTTTCTGACAAAATCAAGAAAATGGAAAAAAAAAATCTTTGTGGGCGAATGTTGAACCGTTTTGTTCCCCTTTTACCTCAGCTGTATCATAGTACTTCTGGGTTGTTTGTTTTACTGTGTGGCCGGTGTCTCTGGGCATGATGCTATCTAATAACCGTTGTCAATGTGAGAACATTTCTGAAGATGGGAAAGACAAATATGTAGCTCACAAACTGGTTTATTATATATATGGATAAAAACTTTTTTCATTGTGGTCTTAACACTTTTATATAAAAATGAAAATGGAAAAAATTCCCACTGAACTCTCTCTTCCTTCTCCTTTTCTTTCCTTCCCTCTCCAGAGATGTTGGTTTCCATAGCAACTCTAGATATAAAATTGTGGCTTTAAAAAAAATGCATGAAACCACCTTTACTCATCCAGAATGATGAATCAATTTGTCTTTTCCTCACCACCCTCCCTACCAACAAAAACATGACAAAAACAGTGTTCTTTGCACTTGCGATTGTGGCCCTTCCCCATTTGCACACCGCCATCACCCTGGACAGAGGACCGCACACGGGTCATTAGCAGCGAGGTGCAGAGTGCTGGGGTGGAAGCCCCTCCGGCTGAGTCTCCGTCCTGCACGCCCGGGGTCCCTGCGTCTTGAACTTGATCCTGCAGCCGTTTCCATTGTGTAAATGCTAAGTGTTGAACTTGAAAAGACAGACCACTCGTTGAAATCCTCTTCCCGTGACTTCCCTGTCCCTCAATGCTTAGAGAAGACTGACACGAAGAAGAAATGTGGGTGTGCACAAAGAAAAAGGCACGAATCTTTTTCACTGCCAGCTTCAAGAAAAGGAAATTTTTTCTACAATTTGCATGAGGGATTTTTTTTTTTTTTAAAGTAACTCTACTCATGGTTATAAACCAAAACGCACCGTACCATTCAGAGAAAAGGAGCAAAAGCCCAAGTCCACCTTTCCCGCAGCTACACCATTCTTCTGTCCGTCCCGAGGCTTTCAGCAACGTTTCCCTCCTGTGAGCCAAGGAGGCAGCCTGCACAAGCTTGTAAATGGTTCATCTTTAAAATGTATATAAGTGGAGCATTTAATAAATGAGGGGAAATGGATTTATAAATGGTTTTTTTTCTAGGTGACCCTGTTTGAGGCTTTCACAGACTGGGATTCGCTCAAGATGTGACAGGCCTTGGGGATACAGGTGTGACATTGTTACCACCTGTTCCTCTCCCTGCCCCCATTTTGTTTTTTAACCCCCAGCACACTATAATATAGCGCACTGGAGCAGTCTCTCCCAGAACGACCTGGCCAGCTCTGTGAACCTGGGGCATCTGAGAACCGAACCAAGGATCCACCTGGGCCTCTCTTCCCAAGCTTTTTACCTGATGCCATTTTATTGAGACTGTGGACTTGCAAGTCAACCCTCTGCCTTTGAGAACGTTCAAGAACTATGACTGGTCACATCTGTCTCCAGCCTAACCCTCCTCTTTGGTAGTCTGGGCAGCAGCCACAGCCTTGGCAGAGCTGGGTTCCTGGCCTCTGCACACTGACTTTCTGGATGGGTTCATTTTTCTAAGAGCTTAATACAATAGTGATCAGCTGGGTTTTGGCCAGGAAGTTGTCTTTGTGGACTCTGCCTGCATGGCTTAGTAATAGAAGGAAGGGTTTTTTGTTTTGTTTTTTTTGTTTTGTTTTTTGGTTTCGTTTTTTTATAATTCAGTTTAATCAATAAACACGTATTTATTGACTACTTTCTGTGTTGGGCCTAAATGTGTGGAAGTTTACAGTTGAAAGCTCATGGCTTGCCCAGGCATTGTGGCACCTGGCAAAAATCCAGAAACTTGGGAGGCTGAGACAGGAGGATCGCACAGGTTCAAAGCCAGCCTCAGCTACTTAGGCTCTCAGCAACTTAGACCCTTTTTCCAAATAAAGTATAAAATAGGTCTGGGAATAGAGCCCAGAGGCAGAAAAAGGCCCTGGTTCCACCCCCAGTACCACCGAAAAATAGAAGTCTTCCCTGACTCCCCAATATTAAAAAAATAATAGTAAATGAAAATAGCGCTGGGAGCGCATTCTACCTCTGGGCTACACTAACAACAGTTGTTACTTATGCCAGTTTCTCAAAACCCAGGTTGTAGCCATGTGTGGTACACGCCTGTAATCCCAGTATTTGGGAAGCTGCGACAGGAGGATAACAGGTTTGAGGCCAGCCTCAGCAAGTAGCAAGACTCTCAACCTAAAAATAAAATAGGGCCAGGGTATATAGGTCAGAGGTAGAATGCCAAGCCAGGTGTGGCGCACGACAATAATCCCAGTACTTGGGAGGCTGAAACAGGATTATACCTTCAAAGATGTCCTCAGCAAGTAGTGAGGCTCTCAACCCAGCAAGACCCTGTTTCAAAATAAAAACAAATAGGGCTGAGAATATAGCTCAGATGTAGAATGCCCCTGGGCTCAATCCATTGTGCCACACAAAAAAAAGTTTGATGATGCACAGCAATCACCTGGTGCTTCTGTTTTTGTGGTACTGGGCTTCCTGGAAACCCTTCTACCTCCAGGCTACACTCCCAGACCTATTTTATATTTTACTTGGAAACAGGGTCTCCTAAGCCAGCACAGCTGGCTTCGAACCAGCGCGATCCTCCTGTCTCCACCTCCCAAGCACAGGAATTATAAGCGTGCGCCACCACGTCCGGCTCCTAGTGCTCATTTTTAAAGCTCAGGTTTAAAACCATTCCAGGGATAGAACATGGCCAACGTCTTTAATGCACACACACAGCAGAACTTCAATTAGAGACTAAATGTTTAGGTTAAATGTTGCTTAGTATTCCCTGTATGAAAGGTTAAGTTTGGACAGGTGTGGGGTGGAGGCTGCCACTCCCAGGCTGAGGGCAGCCTTACAGGGAGCAGCTCCATTGAATATTGCATGTCTGTCTCTGGAAATAGTGTAAAATCATACTGGTAGCCATCTGTAACCAGAAAAGTCTGCATTCTTTTTAGAATCTCCTGCAGTGTGGGATTAAATGCTTAAAATTTTTAAACACAAAAGCCAGATCAAGTCCTCTACATGACCTGTACCCAAGGCCACCTGTAGTATTTGCCCTAAATGAAGGCAGGCATGGGTCCTCTGTATGATCATGTGGGGAATTTTTATTTGCTAAAAGAGCCTGAGGGTTGTGGGGCCAGGCAGAGGTGACACGTGGCGGTACTGGGTAGTTTAGCCCTTGGTGTAACCCATAATAACCCACATAACAAGTACTTTGAAAGATTGATTTATTTTACAAAAGAAAAGTTTATCTTTGAACAAGACAAGTCCAAAGTAAGAAGGGTAGGGGTAGGTCTTCAATTCTGCATAATGCACCTGTGTTTCATTCAAAGCCACTAAAGGAAAAAAGCATAAGAAAAAAAAAATTGTGAAACATAAAGTCATCAATTCCCAAAAGCAGCTCTACCCTCCAACCAAAACCCTAGCAGAGTTTTTTTTTTGTGTGTGTGTGTGGCGGGGGGGGTCTGGGGATGGAACCCAGAGGCATTTGACCTCGGAGCTACAGACCCTGCCCTATTTTTTTTTCTTCATTTTGAAACAGGGTCTCACTGAATTGCAGAGGGCCTCACTGCTGTCCTCAAACCACGATCCTCCGGTCTCAGCATCCTGAATGCTGGGATTACAAGCGTGCGCCACCACGCCCTGGCTAAGTGCAATGTTAGATTCAGTCACCTGATCATGTGGGCAATGTCCCAGTTGGTCTCTGCAGACAGTGGTCCCTCTATTTCAACACCTTTTTCAGTTACAGTGGCGATTTGAAACTGAAAGAAAACAGTTTTCAATGAAAAAGCCCACCCTGGAAGTCCCACCCCCACTCCGAAAGTAGGAGTCACAAAAGTGCGACAATCTGTTCTACCATCACAGAGACCCCAGGCCGGTATCCACAGCCCGGCCACTGCGCTCCCAGGGTGTTTACTCCGCCGCCCTGCTCACCCGGTTGTAAGAGCGGGCGTCTCGATAGTACAGCACTCGCATGCAGCGCTCCACCAGCTCTCGGGCCTCCGCCTGGCTCAGCACTGGCTGCTTCTCCAGAACTTCTCGAAGAAGAGGCTAGGGAGGTTGGAGGAAAAAACACGGACGCTATGAGGGGCAGAGGAAAAGGCGATTTGTCCCCAATCCACTGTGTAAACGAGAAACGAGTAAGTGAAGAGATTTCCAACCACTGTCTCAAACGAAGAAAGTTTTTATTGAGACCCTCTTTTTTTTTTTAAGGGGGTACTGGGGATCGAGCCCAGGAGCATTCCACCAATGAGCTATACCCCCCGCTGTTTTTTGTTGTTGTGGTGGGTGGGTGTGTGTGTGTGTGTGTGTGTGTGTGTGCGCACGCACGTGTGCGCGGTACTGGGGATGAAACTTGGGGTCAGTCTACCTCTGAGACACACCCCAGCCCTATTTTTTTTTTTTTTGGTTATCCTTTATTTTGAAACAGGATCTAAGTTGCAGAGGGCCTCACCAAGTAGCTGAGGCTGGCTGCAAACCTGTGCTCCTCCAGATGACCTCCCAAGTACTGGGATTAAAAGTATGTGCCACCACACCTGCTTTTAATTATTTTTTATTTACTTTTTACAGTACTGGGGATGGAAGCCAGGGACTTTCTACCTCCAAACTACACTCCTAGCCCTATTTTTTATTCTTCATTTTGAAACAGGGTCTCACTGAGTTGCAAAGGGCCTAAGTAGCTGAGGCTGGCCGCAAACCCAGATCCTCCTGTCTCAACCTCCCAAATGCTGGGATTACAAGCGTGCATCACCACACCACGCAGGGCTCCCCAGCTGTTTTTATTTTGAAACAAGTTCTTGCTAAGTTACCACGCACTGGCCTTGAGCCTGTGGTCCTCTCAGCCTCCCAAGTGCCGGGATTGCAGGGGTGCACCACTTTACTAGGACCCTACCTAAGAGGGAATTTCTAAGGCATCCATCTACTCTGTTCATATGTCTACCAAGACTCTCAAGGCCCGCCACCTTGTCACTAGACCCAAGGTGCCATACTTATAGCCTCCAGACACAGAGAAAACAAGCGGCCCACCAGCATGCCAGAAGAAAATAACAGGCAGACAACCACTAAGCGAGCGTCCCCTGCTCCCCCCACCCACCTCCAGCCCCACTGCTTACCTGAGCCAAGTACGCACCGTAACCGGTGGCCAGCGAAGGGGCTTCATAGGCTACACCAAGCATGTCCACGTAGCCCAGGAAGCTAAAGATACAAGGGATCAAAGAACTCCTTTAATCCTGTGCTTCGGGGCTGAAGAATGGGACCATGGGGTCTGGTTAAAAAAGAGGTTCAGGGCCTGGCGAGGTGGCGCACGCTTGTAATCCCAGCGCTTGGGAGGCTGAGACAGGAGGATCACACAGGTTGGAAGCCAGCCTCAGCTACTTAGTGAGGCTCTCAGCAACTTAGTGAGACCCTGTTTCCAAATAAGGTATAAAATAGGTCTGGGGGTATAGCCCAAAGGCAGAAAAGCCCCTGGGTTCTATCCTCAAGACCACAAAAAGAAAAGAAAAAAAGAAATAGAGTCATACTAGGTTGATGACAGTCTATTTGCTGAGGCTGTCCTCAAACCTGGGACCCTGGCCAGGTGTGGTGGCGCACGCTTGTAATCCCCGCGCTTGGGAGATGGAGACAGGAGGATCACGCAGGTTGGAAGCCAGTCTCAGCTACTGAGTGAGGCTCTCAGCAACTTAGTGAGACCCTGTTTCCAAATAAAGTATCAAATAGGTCTGGGAGTAGAGCCCAGAGGTAGAACAGCCCGTGGGTTCCACCCCCGTTACCACCAAAATTAATAAATCAATAAAAAGAGGTTCACTGGGGAAGTAGGCACAGAAAAGACGCTGCACAGGTGCTATGCTGGGCTCGAGGCGTCACAGGCACTGCACCTCTCTCCGTCGGCGTAGCCTCCGATGACCATGGTATTCCACAAAGGGTTCATCTTGGAGCGGCGGCTGTACATGGCCCTGGTCAGCCAGGAGTGAATGGCTCGGGGACTATAGCTGTGTCCATCCCCCAACAGTTCCTCATCAATCCTGGAAAGAAATCGGCGGCGAGAAAAGGTAAAGAACGGAAGTCGGACCCTCCACCCGCCCTCTTAAGAAATGATAACAACCCACCGGCCACTCTGCACTCCCGCCGCGCCATCCCGGGAAAGGACACCGGGGTCGGTCCCCACTTACACCATCTGGCCGAGGACCTGCTTCAGGTACTGGAAGTCGGCGTAGTCGCCCGAGGCGCCGAGCATGGTGCTGTCGTTGACCCGCATGATGCGCGAGATGTTGCGGAACCGCGCCAGGGAGCCGTAGGAACCCAGCATGTCGGCGGCGATCACCACGCCGCCCTCGAACTTGACGCCGAGGACCGAGGTCCCGGTCACCATGGGGTTCCTGGGGGAACGGGGGCACGGGCAGCTCGTGCGGGGCCCTCCCGCCGCCGCCATCGCGGGGCCCGCCCGCATCGCCCGCCCGCCCGCCCCGGCGCCAACTTACTGCGTCCGCGTGATCGGAGCCCCGTGGAGCGCCGACGCCGCGTCCACCGAGAGCCCGGGCGTGGACGGGACGCGGTAAAACTGCCCCGGGAACGGACCCCCGGCCCAGTGGCCGGAGCGCGGCTCCAACAGCGGATCCATCTTAGTCACCGCAGCCCAGAAGGAATGAAGGCGCATGCGCCGGCGGAAGCGGAAGTGATCTGCGGTGTCGCGCTTTCTATCTTCCGGCAGGCCACTTCCGGTGGCCATGTTGATGAGGTCAGTGAAGAAGGTCCCGGCGTCGTGGGGGGTGGAGACTCCTACGGCCTATCGGGATTGGCCAGAGTCGCTTCGCCACAGTTCCCAGTGGGTTTGGGACTAAGTCTGAGTACTCTCGGTGCTCCGATCGAGGAGGGGAGGATGTGAGGGGTGGCTGTGCGGCGGGAGACTTCAAGACCTGACCCTAGCGAGGAGCCCGCAACTCTCAAGTCTCTTTTGAGGCATTGTGAAAAAAAATCCACATAAAGCCGGGCGCGGTGGTACAGTCCTGTAATCCCGCTACTTTAGGGACGGAGACCAGAGGATTGCAGGTTCGAGGCCATCCCCAGCAATTTAGTGAGCTGCTGTTTCAAAATAAAACATAAAGCAGGGTTATAATCCCAGTCCTTGGGAGGCTGAGACAGGAGGATCGCGCAGGTTCGAAGCCAGCCTCAGCTACTTAGTGAGGCTCTCAGCAACTTAGTGAGACCCTGTTTCCAAATAAAATATAAAATAGGTCTGGGAGTGAAGCCCTGAGGTAGAAAGCCCCTGGGTTCCATCCTCAGTACCACAAAAATAAGAAAATAATAAATAAATAAATAAATAAATCATAAAATAGAAGTCAGGCCTGGTGGCATATGCCTGTAATCTCAGGATTTGAGAATCTGAGGTAGAATGATCACAGGTTCGAGGCCATCCTCAGCAAGTAACAAGATTCTCAGCAACTTAGCAAGACCCTGTTCCAAAACAAAAAATAAAAAATGAGCTGGGATGTAGCTCAAAGGTAGAATGTCCCTAAGTTCAATCTCTAGTATAAAAAAAAAAAAAAATCCCTTACCCAGATGGGTATGATGATGCAAGCCTATAATCCCAGTACTTGGTAAACTGAGATAGGATCACAGTTTTGAGGCAAGCCTCAGCAATTTAGCAAAACCCTTTTTTTTTTTTTTTTTTTTTTTGCAGTACTGAGGATGAAACCCAGGGTCATTCTACCTCCGAGCTATACCCCCAGCCCTATTTTTTATTCTTTATTTTTGAAACAAGGTCTCACTGAGTTGCAGAGGGCCTCACTAAGTAGCTGAGGCTGTCTACAAACCATGATTCTCTGGTCTCAGCCTCCAGAATGCTGGGATTACAAGCGTGGGTCACCACGCCCAGCTTATTATTTATTTTGAAACAGGATCTCACTAAATTACATTAAAGGTGACGTGTGTGTGTGTGTGTGTGTGTGTGTGTGTGTGTGTGTGTGTGGCACTGGGAATGGAACCCAGGAGCATTCTACCTCCAAGCTATACCCCCATCCCTATTTTTTCTTTCTATTTCTTCTACTTTTTTTTTTTTTTTTTTTTCCAGTACTGAGGATGGAACCCAGGGGAATTCTAACTCTGAGCTACATCTCTAGCCCTATTTTTTATTCATTATTTTGAAACAGGGTCTCACTGAGTTGCAAAGATGGGGGCGTCATTAAGTAGCTGATGCTGGTGTATGGTTTGCAAGAGTTCCACAGACACGCGAGATCGGCCATGCAGGCGGCATAAGTCTTTATTAGATCAGCCCATTAGTCCCAGGCAGCTCCCTCCCCCACCCCCACGTCGCGGGTGCGGGGTGGGGGTGAGGGGGGGTGTGTGGAAGAGAGCCTTCCACGAGTGCAGAAATCTCTCCGTCCCACAGGCTTCTGTGTCTCGAGATCACCGTGTTCCCCTTTTTATCAAAGGGGAGTGGCTTTCCGTGGGAACATCCTGGGTCTCGCAGGATAGGCGGGTCAGCCCCGCCCCTGTCCAATATGGGGAGGGTCCAGAACCTAACATCTGGCTGCGAACCTGTGATCCTCCTGCCTCAGCCTCTCAAGTATTGGGATTACAAGCATGTGTCACCACGCCTTGCTCTAAAAGTGTCTTTTTTTTTTTTTTTTTTTTTGCGGGTCTGGAGATGGAACCCAGGGGCATTCGACCTCCGAGCTACACCCCCTGCCCTATTTTTTATTTTTTATATTTTGAAACCGGGTCTCACTGAGTTGCAGAGGGCCTCACTAAGTAGCTGAGGATGGCTGCGAACCGCGACCCTCCGGTCTCAGCCTCCCAAATGCTGGGATTACAAGTGTGAGCCACCATGCCCGGCTTAAAAGTGTCTTTGAAGACTTTTATTTTTGAAGACTTTTATTTTTGCCTTGGTATTGACAATTATTCTTTTATTTATGTGTATGTGTGTGAGGGGTAACTGAGAATTGAACCTAGGGGTATTCTACCTTTTAGCTACACCCCCAACCTTTGTATTTTTTTAGTTTAAAACACAGTCTTGGTGCCAGGTGTGGTGGCGCACGCTTGTAATCCCCGCGATTGGGAGGCAGAGACAGGAGGATCAGGTAGGTTCGACGCCAGCCTCACTTGCTTAAGTGACCCTGTTTCCAAATAAAAATATAAAAAATAGGTCTGGGAGTGTAGCCCGGAGGTAAAAGGGTTTTCAGGAACCCCGGTACTACCAAAACAAAAAACAAAAAAACACACACACAGTCTTGGCCGGGCATGGTGGCACAGGTTTAATCCCAGCGCTTGGGAGGCTGAGACAGGAGGATCACACAGGTTTGAAGCCAGCCTCAGCTACATAGTGAGGTGCTCAGCAACTTAGTGAGACCCTGAATCCAAATAAAGTTTAAAAAACATAGGTCTGAGCCGGGCGCAGTAACGCATGTTTGTAATCCCAGCATTCGGGAGGCTGAGACCTGAGGATCATGGTTCACAGACAGCCTCAGCTACTTAGTGAGGCCCTCTGCAACTTAGTGAGACCCTGTTTCAAAATAAAGAATAGTGAGACCCTGTTTCAAAATAAAGAATAAAAAATAGGGCCTGGGGTGTAGCTCTGAGGTCAATTGTCACTGGGCACTGGGTTCCATTCCCAGACCTGAAAAAAAGAAAAAAAGTCTGGGAGGATAGCCTGGAGGTAGAAAAGCCCATGGGTTCTACCTCCAACACCACCAAAAATATTAAAAATGAAAAATAAAAGCCAAGCGTGGTGGCGCACGCTTGTAATCCCCGCGCTTGGGAGGCAGAGACAGGAGGATCGCACAGGTTCGAAGCCAGCCGCGCGCGCTGGCTTAGGAGACCCTGTTTCCAAATAAAAATGTAAAAATAGGTCTGGGAGTGTAGCCCGGAGGTAGAAGGGCTTCCAGGAACCCCAGTACCACCAAAAAAAAAAAAAAAAAAAAAAAAAAAGAAAAGAAAAGAAAAGAAAGAAAAAGAAAACAGAGAGGCAGGTGTGGTGGTGTACACTTGTAATCCCAGCATTTGGGAGGCTGAGACCTGAGGATCGCAGTTTGCAGACAGTTTCTGCTAATTAATGAGGCACTTTTTAACTAAGTGAGACCCTGTTTCAAAATAAAGAATAAAAACTTGGGCTGGGGGTGTAGCTCAGAGGTAGAATGCCCCTGGGTTCCACCCCCAGTACCGCGAAAATAAATAAATAAATAAAATTTAAAAATAAAAGAATAAGCCGGGCATGGTGGCGCACGCTTGTAATCCCAGCATTTGGGAGGCTGAGACCTGGAGGATTGTGGTTCGTGGACAGCCTCAGCTACTTAGTGAGGCCTTCTGCAACTCAGTGAGACCCGGTTTCAAAATAAAGAAAAAATAGGGCAGGAGGTATAGCTCGGAGGTCAAATGCCCCTGGATTCCATCCCCAGACCCGCAAAAAATAAGTAAATAAAGCCGGGCGTGGTGGCGCACGCTTATAATCCCCATGCTTGGGAGGCGGAGACAGGAGGATCGCGCAGGTTCGAAGCCAGCCGCGCGCGCTGGCTTAGGAGACCCTGTTTCCAAATAAAAATGTAAAAATAGGTCTGGGAGTGTAGCCCAGAGGTAGAAGGGCTTCCAGGAACTCCAGTACCACCAAAAAAATAAAAAATAAATAAATAAATACTAGGGCTGGGGGCATAGCTCAGAGGTAGAATGTCCCTGAGTTCCATCCCCAGTACTGCGGGGGGGAAAGCCAAATAACTGACATAAACCAGGTATGGCGGTCCACCCCTGTAGTCCCAGTACTTGGGAGGCTGAGGCAGGAGGATCGCAGGTTCGAGGCCAGCCTCAGCAAATGAATCTGGTGTAAACATTCCCACACCGGCGTGTGTGCTCTGGTCTCACTCTCACCCTGATCCCGAGGCCCTGGCTGATATTTATGACTCTCCTCCGTTCCCTCCCCTTCTCCTGCCTTATTAGTAGCTATCATTTAGAGAGTGTTTATTACACGCCAGATCCCATTCTAAGTGCTTTATGAGTATCGCTTAATTTTCACAATTACCAGTTGAGATATGAATTATTTCCTCCCCCATCGGAGATGTGGGAATTCAGATGAAAGAGGGGCGCGGCGGTGCGTTAGTGCCTGGGGAGCCGCCTCGCAGGCCGCAGAGCTCAGCCTCACCACCGTGCCCTGCAGCCAGGGCCCAGAGGACCAAAGCACGCATGGAGAAACCTGAATCTCCACTCAGGCTCAGAGCCCTCAGTCACCTTGTACCTGCTGCTGCCCTTTTCGGTTGACTTTATATTTATTTGGGGGATGTACTAGGGATTCTGCCGCTGAGCTACCTTCCCAGCCCTATTTATTTATTTATTTATTTATTTATTTATTTATTGTGGTGCTGGGGATGGAACCCAGGGGCTTTTCTACCTCTGGGCTACACTCCTAGAAGTATTTATTTTATATTTTATTTGGAAACAGGGTCTCACTAAGTTGCTGAGAGCCTCGCTAAGTAGCTGAGGCTGGCTTCGAACCTGTGCGATCCTCCTGTCTGTGCCTCCCAAGCTCTGGGATTACAAGCGTGCGCCACCACGCTCGGCTCCTATTTTATTTTTTATTTTAAATCAGGGTCTCCCTAAGTTGCTGAGGGCCTTGCTGAACTGCTGAGGCTGGCCTCGAACCTGCACTCCTCCTGTCTTAACTCCCAAGTACTGGGATTACTAGCATACCACCACACCCAGCTTTCTGTAAACATTAACCGCTGGCAAGGTGGCAGGCGTCCTGGCCTGCACCTGTCCCCTTTCCTGGCTCTGTTGTGTAACAGCAACACTGTGTCCTAGAACCATTAGGATGTCCTGATCACTCTACTGGTCAATATCCATCCCCACCCTCTTCCCCATTTTCTGCCTGTTCACACAGTGGCTTAAAGAAGCCAAAATAGCCAGGCAGTGGTTTCAGGTTCCAGTCCTGTGGAACTACTGATGAATCTTCTTTATGGAAATCACGTAGATCTGTTGGAGCACCAAACCTCAAAACCAGCAGAGCATGGTTTTGATGATGCACGCCTGTAATCCCAGTGCTTGAAGAATGGAGACAAGAGGATCAGAGTTTGAGCCCAGCTCAGCATGGTGGTGCACACCTGTAACCCCACTACTTAAGAGCCTGAGATAGAAGGATCCCAGGTTTGCTGCCAGCTTCAGCAACCCCACGAGGCCCTCTGCAACACAGCGAGACCCTGTTTCAAAATAAAAACATAAACCGGGTGTGGTGGCGCACGCTCGTAATCCCCGCGCTTGGGAGGCTGAGACAGGAGGATGGCAGGTTCAAAGCCAGTCTCAGCTACTTAGTGAGGCCCTCTGCAATGTAGTGAGACTCTATTTCAAAATAAAGAATAAAATAGGCTGGGGTGTATCTCAGAGGTAGAATGTCCCTGGGTTCAATCTCCAGCATCATTGCCAAAATTAAAAATTAAAAAAAATTGAAGCCAGTCTCAAGGTCCCTTAGTAACTTAGTGAGACCCTGTTTCAAAATAAAGAATAAAAGCCAGGCATGGTGGTGCATGCTTATAATCCCCGCACTTGGGAGGCTGAGACAGGAGGATCGCACAGGTTCAAAGCCAGCCTCAGCTACTCAGTGAGGCTCTCAGCAAATTAGTGAGACCCTGTCTCCAAATAAAATATCAAAAAATAGGTCTGGGAATATAGCCCAGAGGTAGAGAGACCCTGGGTTCCACCCCCAGTACCACCAAAAAAAAAAAAAAAAAAAGAGGGCTGGGGGTTATAGTTTGGAGGTAGAATGCCCCTGGGTTCCAACCCCAGTACAGCAAAATAAATAAATAAATAAATAAATAAATAAATAAATAAATAAATGCTGGGAGTAGCCAGGTACCAGGTGGTACACAACGGTATTTTTTATTTATTCATTTTTTTTTTGGTGGTACTGGGGGTGGAACGCAGAGGGCTTTCTACCTCTGGGCTATACTCCCAGACCTATTTTATATTTTATTTGGAAACAGGGTCTACGTTGCTGAGAGCCTCACTAAGTAGCTGAGGCTGGCTTTGAACCTGTGCGATCCTCCTCTCTCAGCCTCCCATGCGCGGGGATTACAAGCGTGCGCCACCACGCCCGGCTCACAACTGTAATTTCAGTATGTGGGAGGCTGAGCAAGAAGGATCACAGCTGGCCTCAGTAATTTACAGTGAGGCCTCTGCAACTTAGTGAGACCCTGTTTCAAATTTTTAAAAATAGATCCCGGCATGGTGGTGCATTCGGGAGTCTGAGACCTGAGGATCGCGGTTTGTGGACAGCTTCAGCTACTCAGTGAGGCCCTCTGAAACTTAGTGAGACCCTGTTTGAAAATAAAGAATAAAAAATAGGGCAGAGGTTGTAACTCGGAGGTCAAATGCCCCTGGGTTCCATTCCCAGTACCGCAAATAAAATAAAATAAAATAAAATCAGAGAGCCAGAGCCAGAGCCAGGCGTGGTGGCACACGCTTATAATCCCAGCATTCGGGAGGCTGAGACCAGAGGATCGTGGTTCATGGACAGCCTCAGCTACTTAGGCCTTTTGCAACTCAGTGAGACCCTGTTTCAAAATAAAGAATAAAAAAATATATATAGGGCTGGGGTGTATCTTGGAGGTAGAACGCCCCTGGGTTCCATCCCCAGTACTGAAAGAAAAAAAAAAAAGGGCTGGGGATGTAGCTTGGTGGTAGAATGTCCCTGGGTTATGTCCTAGTACCACTAATTAATTAATTAAT
The DNA here is from genome assembly GCF_963383645.1 of Muscardinus avellanarius. Classification (NCBI taxonomy): domain Eukaryota; kingdom Metazoa; phylum Chordata; class Mammalia; order Rodentia; family Gliridae; genus Muscardinus; species Muscardinus avellanarius. Next base: position 117,344,523 of record NC_137788.1, read on the forward strand.
TAAAAATAGGACTGGAGGTGTAGCTGAGAGGTAGAATTCTGCTGTGTTCCATCCCTAGTACCACACACATGCACAAAAAGAGGCATTTATTACTCACCTGTACTTTGTGTGGGGGGTGGTACTAGGGATTGAACCCCTAAGGCATTCTGCCCCCCTGGGCATTCTACCCTGAGCGTGTACACCCCAGCCTGATTATATTTTATTTTATTTTTATTATTATTATTTTTGGTGGTACTGGGGTTCCTGGAAGCCCTTCTACCTCTGGGCTATACTCCCAGACCTAATATATATACATATACATATATATATATTTTTTTCTTCTTCTTCTTCTTCTTCTTCTTTGAGATAGGGTCTCTTAAGCCAGCGAGGCTGGCTCCGAACCAGCGCAGTCCTCCTGTCTCCGCCTCCCAAGCGTGGGAATTACAAACTTGCGCCACCACACCCAGATTTATTTTTTATTTTGAAACAGGGCCTCCCAAAGTTGCCGAGGCTGTCCTCAAACCTGCTATCCTACTGTCTCAGCCTCCCAAGTACTAGGATCAAAAGCCTGTGCCACCACACCAAGCCAATTACCAGCAACTGAATGCAAAAATACCACTCATTTTCTAGATTTGAAAGTGAATATCTTAATTATAAAATCCACCTTTAAAAACTTCTTCTTTTTTTTTTTTTTTTTTTTTTTTTGGTGGTACTGGGGTTCCTGGAAGTCCTTCTACCTCCAGGCTACACTCTCAGACCTATTTTTACATTTTTATTTGGAAACAGGGTCTCCTAAGCCAGCGCGCACGGCTGGCTTCGAACCTGCGCGATCCTCCTGTCTCTGCCTCCCAAGCGTGGGAATTACAAGCGTGCGCCACCACGCCTGGCTTAAAACTTCTATTTCATCTGGGCATGGTGGTACATGCTTGTAATCCCAGCACTTGGGAGGCTGAAACGGAAGGATCACAGATTAGCAGCCAGCCTCGCCTACCCTCAGCAATTTAAGTGAGACCCTGATTCAAAATAAAAAATAGGGCTAGGGGTATAGCTTAGAGGGAGAATGCCCCTGAGTTCTATCCCCAGTACCACAAAAAACTTTTATTTTTAATCTGTTATGTATAATTATGTTTCACCAATAAAAATAGAAGCTTCTGCTTTCATATTTTATGACTTTTTGTGGTTAAGACATGTAACAATAAATTTACCACCATAACCTTTTTTGTTGGTACTGGGAATTGAACCAAGGGCACTCTACCACTGTTTTTATTTTTTATTTTGAAACAGGGCCTCACTAAGTAGCTGAGACTAGCCACGAATTTGCAATCCTCCTGTCTCAGCCTCCCAAGTACTGGGGTTACAAACATGCACCAATACACCTGGCCACTCTTTTTTTTTTTTTTTTTAATACTGGGAATTGAACCTAGGGCATTTTACCTCTGAGCTGCACCCCCAACCCTTTTTATTTTTATTTTTATTTTGAAACAGAGTCTTACTGCTGGGCATGGTGACGCACGCTTATAATCCCAGGACTCGGGAGGCTAAGACAGGAGGATCGCGGTTCACAGACAGCCTCAGCTACTTAGTGAGGCCTTTCGCAACTCAGTGAGACCCGTTTCAAAATAAAGAATAAAAAATAGGGCAGGGGATGTAGCTCAGGGGATTTATTTATTGTGGGTTCCATCCCCAGACCCACAACAAATAAATAAATAAATAAATAAATAAATAGACTAAAAAATAGGGCTGGGAGTGTAGCTCGGAGGTACAATGCACCTGGGTTTCATCTCCAGACCCATAAATAAATAAATAAATAAATAAATAAATAAATAAATAAATAAATAAATAAATAAAATAGGGCTGGAAGTATAGGATGGAGGTAGAAAAACCTCTGGGTTCCAACCCCAGTACCAAAGAAAAAAAGAAAGAAAGAAAGAAGGAAAGGAAGAAAGAAAGAAAGAAAGAAAGAAAGAAAGAAAGAAAGAAAGAGAGAGAAAGAAAGAATAGGGCTGGGAGTATAGCTCAGAGGTACAATGCACCTGGGTTTCATCCCCAGACCCACAAATAAATAAATAAATAAATAAAATATAATAGGACTGGAAGTATAGGCCGGAGGTAGAAAAACCTCTGGGTTCCAACCCCAGTACCACAAAGAGAGAGAGAGAGAGAGAGAGAGAGAGAGAGAGAGAGAGAGAGAGAGAGAGACAGAGGCAGAGAGAGACAGAGAGAGACAGAGAGAGACAGAAAGAAAGAAAGAAAAGAAAGAAAGAAAGAAAGAAAGAAAAAGGAAAGGAAAGGAAAAGAAAAGAATAGGGCTGGGAGTGTAGCTTAGAGATAGAATGCCCCCTGGGTTCCATCCCCAGTACCGCAAAAAAAAAAAAAAAAAAAAAAACACACACATATATCCAATAACTGGTGGAACCAGAATTCAATCTCGGGCAGTCTTGTTCTCATAATCGTAGGTCATCTGGCGGGAGGAAGCCGCTGGAGCTAAGCCAGGTCCTGTAATCCAGACTTGAATGCTTCCTCCTCTCGGCACCTTTCATACATGGTTTCTCCTGAGAGAGGCTGATGGGAAGCCGGGGTACAGGCCTGGGGGTGTGGCTTCCCTCTGCTCTGCGAGGATTCTCAGGCTCAGGCTAGCTCTCCTGAGGACAAGGAGTTCCTGGGCTGTGTCCCTTGCTGGGCTGGCTACATGGATCAGGTAATCCCTGCTTCAGGAGGAGGCCTGAGTCATAAGGTCACCAGGTGCCCCAGAGTCCTGTTCAGTTTCTTTTGGGATCCAGAAGTTCACAGGTGGTTGTCAGGAAAAGAACTACTAGCTCATGGGAGGCTGAGACAGGAGGATCGCAGTTCACAGACAGCCTCAGCTACTTAGTGAGGCCCTCTGCAACTCAGTGAGACCCGGTTTCAAAATAAAGAATTAAAAAAAAAAAATAGGGCTCAAGGTGTAGCTCGGAGTAGAATGCCCCTGGTTTCCATCCCCAGTACCACAAAATAAATAAATAAATAAAAGAACTACTAAGCCGGGCATGGTGGTGCACACCTGTAATCCCAGCACTTGAAAAGCAGACACAGGATTACAGGTTTGAAGGTAGCCTCAGCAAAAAGTGAGGCTCTCAGCAACCTAGTAAGACCCTGTTTCAAAACAAAAAATTAGCCTTACATGGTGGCACACGCCTGTAATCCCGATATTTGGGAGGCTGACACAGGAGGATTACGGGTTTGAGGGCTGTCTTAGAAACTTAGCAAGGTCCTTGGCAACTTTAGGAGACCATTTCAAAAATAAAACATAAAATAGGGCTGGGGTGTAGCTCAAAGGCAGAAAATGTCCCTAGGTCTAATCCCCAATATGGGAGAGAGAGAGACAGACAGACAGACTACCACTTGCTGGGTGGGTTGGGCCTCCAACTCCCTCTGAACATCCTGGTCACTCTCGGTGAAGATGGCCTGCCACGGCCCTGTGAGTCATTCGAGTCTGCTGAGCACTGTGGGAACTCCTGAGCTGTAAAGTCCCAGTGTGTGTGTGTGTGTGTGTGTGTGTGTGTGTGTGTGTATCTGGGAATGGGACCCAGGGGCATTCGACCTCCTAGCTACAACCCCTGCCATTGTGTGTGTGTGTGTGTGTGTGTGTGTGTGTGTGTGTGTGTGTGTGTTTTACTGGGGATGGAACCCAGGAATATTCTTCCTCCAAGCTACACACCTCCAGCCCTATTTTTCTATTTTTTTAACCTTTCTTTTAACCTTTTTTTTTTTTTTTTTTTTTTTTGGTGGTACTGGGGTTCCTGGAAGCCCTTCTACCTCCGGGCTACACTCCCAGACCTATTTTTACATTTTTTTATTTGGAAACAGGGTCTCCTAAGCCAGCGCACGGCTGGCTTCCAACCTGCGCGATCCTCCTGTCTCTGCCTCCCAAGCGCGGGGATTACAAGCGTGCACCACCACGCCCGGCTCTCCAGCCCTATTTTTTATTCTTTATTTTGAAACCGGGTCTCACTGAGTTACAAAGGGCCTCACTAAGTAGTAGCTGAGGCTGCCTGCAAACCACAATCCTCCTGTCTCAGCCTCCCAAATGCTGGGATGACAAGCGTGTGCCACCATACCTGGTTTATATTTTTTATTCTTTATTTTGAAACAAGGTCTCACTAAGTTGCAGAAGGTCTCACTAAGTAGCTGAGGGTCTGTGAGCCATGATCCTCCTGTTTCAACCTCCCAAGTACTGGGATCATAAGTGTGAGCCACCATGGTCAGCTTCTATTTCCATTTTGTTTATTCATTTTGTGGTATAAATGCCCTGGGAATTAAACCCAGGTGCTTTCTACCTCTGAACCACAGCCCCAGACCCTTGTTTTTTTTATTTTGAAACAAGGCCTCGCTAGATGGCTGAGAGTTTTGCTAAATTGCTCAGTACTAGTATTACAAGCTTGCCACCATGCCTAGCTCGATTTTATTTCTTATTTAGAAACAGGGTCTAAGATGGGTATGGTGGTGCATGCCTGTAATCCTAGTATTTAGGAGACTGAGATAGGAGGATTTCAGGTTCAAGACTAGACCCTGTTTCAAACTGAAAAATAAAGTAGGGCTGGGGGTTCTGTTCAAAGGTAGAAGGCCCCTGGGTTCAATCCCCAGTACAGGAAAAAAAAAAAAAAAAAAAAAAAGGAGGAGGAAGAGGAAGAGGAGAAACAGAAGAAAAAGAAAAAAAGGAAGAAAGAAATAGAGTCTCGGCAGTGTGTGTAGGCCTGTAATCCCAGTCCTTGGGAAGCAGCTGAGACAGGAAGATCACAGGTTCGAGAACAGCCTCAGCAAGTAGTGAGACTCATCAACCTAGGGAGACTGTTTCAGAATAAAAAATAAAATAGGGTTGAGAGTGTAGCTCAGAGGCTGAACACCACTGAGTTCAATCCCCAGCACCACAAAAAAATTAATTAATTAATTAAAAACAGGTTTGGGGGTGTAGCTGGGAAGTAGAATACCCCCGGGTTCAATCCCCAGTACCAAAGTAAATAAATAAATCAGGCATTATGGCACCCGCTTGTAATTCTAGTATTTGGGGGGGGGGCTGAAACTGGAGGATCTCAGGTTCAAGGACAGCCTCAGCAATGCAGTGAGGCTCTCAGCAACTTAGTGAGATTCTGTTTCCAAATAAGAAAAAAAATCGGGATGGGGATGTAGCTTAGAGGTAGAATGCCTCTGCGTTCAATCTCCAACACCACAAATAAAATGAAATAAGTAAATAAATAACTTTAGTTTCTGAGCAATTTTTTTGATAAGTTGAGAAAAGAAATCGGGGGGTTCCAGACCCCACAATACTCATGTCCCGTAGGGGACTTTTAGCGTTTCCCCATGTGGCTGAGACCCTGGACAGATCCTACTGGAAAGCATTTAGCTAAACAAGACCAGCAAGGAGGCGCCGCCCCAGGCTTCCTCCCGATTCCAGGTCGAACGGAGGACGAGGCCCTCAGCATCCATGTTGACACTGTCTTTCTGCGACACTGAGAGAAGGATCCCCACCTTCTTCCCAGGCAGCATCGAAGTGCTGAGGTAAGAAAACGGTGGCCCTGAGCGCCCCAGAGAAGGAGGGGACTTGTTTCTGCCTGTCCTGAGCTTTAGTAGAGAAACCGTGACTCAAGGTATGAACTGGAGGGACCAAAGGGCCTTCCTGGCCCCAAAGAGAAGAGGTTTTATTTTCCTTTGGATATTATATTTACAGTATTGTAGCATGTCCAAAATGGAAGGTTTATGAGGGGTTTTGATACTTAATTTGGGCCATTAACCAACACTGATGCAATTCTCTCTCCCCCACGGAAAGGGTGCCAGCCAAGTGGGCCTCTGTAAAGGTAGCGACTATCACATCAAAGCTATTTTATGGCTCCCGCCTCAGCTCTCCTGGAGCCAGGCTTGGCATGGAAGGAAGGCTGGAGGGAGGGTGTTGGTGATGGCCAAAGTCTCACCTGTGTCCCTGGGAACAAAGCTGCTGCCGCCTCTTCCAGATTGTCAACTCATCTTACAGCCCCAAGCACTGCAGTCCCAAGTGGCCTGCAGGCGGGAGCCAGAGGAACTGCGGCTGGTCCAGCAGTCCAAGCACTGGACTCACATAAATAGAAGGACCTCTGATGCAGTCTGGCTCCCTCTTTCATGTAGGCAGAAAATCTGTCTTCAGTGACCCTCTGTCTCTCACAGATAGAACAGGGGACTTAAAAGATTTATTTTTAAAAAAATGAAATAGAGTCAGGTGTGGAGGTGCCTGTAATCCCAGTACTTGAGAGGCTGAGATAGGATTGTGGGCTCAATCCAGTTTCATCAATTTAGCAAGCTTTCGGCAGCTTAGACCCTGTTTCCAAATAAAAAGTAACAAAGACTGGGGGTGTATCTTGGAAGTAAACGCCCCTGGGTTTACGCCTCCAATAAGAGGCCCACGTAGAACAGAATTTGTGTTCTCTTATACCCCCTTCATTCAATCCCCAGCACCACGTACAGACACAAAAATACAAGAGAAAAGTATGAAATCTCTTTAGCTCTTTGTGTGTGTGTGTGGGGGGGGGGGGTCTGGGGATGGAACCCAGGGGCGTTCGACCTCCGAGCTACACCCCCTGCCCTATATTTTATTCTTTATTTTGAAACAGGGTCTCACTGAGTTGGGGAGGGCCTCACTAAGTAGCTGAGGCTGCCGGTGAACTGCGATCCTCTGGTCTCAGCCTCCCAAATGCTGGGATTACAAGCGTGCACCACCACACCCGGCTTCTCTTTAGCTCTTGATTCAAATAAACTATAATGTGAAAATTTGAACATTAATCAAATATATGACAATAGTAAAAAAAACCTATTTATTAGTTTAGGTGTGATTATGGTGTTGTGGCTTAAGAAAAATTTTTTTGTCCTTGTGTGTGGCACTGGGGATCGAACTGGAGACATTCTACCCCTGAGCTACACCTCTAGCCCTATTTTATTTTTATTTGGAAACAGAGTCTCACTACTTCCTGAGACTGTCCTCAAACCTGTGATCCTTCTGTCTCAGTCTCCCAAGTACTGAGATTACAAGTGTGCATCACCATGTCCAGCTAAAGGAATTTTTATCTTGAGATTTATTTTATACTAATTAATTAATTTATTTATTTATTGCAGTACTGGGGATGGAACCCAGGGGCATTCTACCTCCGACCTACACCCCCAGCCCTATTTTGTATTCTTTATTTGGAAACAGGGTCTCACTGAGTTGCGGAGGGCCTCACTAAGTAGCTGAGGCTGGCCTCAAACCGCGATCCTCCTGTCTCAACCTCCCAAATGCTGGGATTACAAGTGTGCACTACCACACCTGGCTACCTTTGTATATTTTGAAAATCTCCACTAACAGAGACAGAGACAGAGAGAGAAGAAAGATGAGAAGAAAGATGTCCTTCTCTTTTCTTTCTTTTCCTTCATCCTTTCCTTCCTTCCTTCCTTCCTTTCTCTTCTTTTGTGGCACTGAGAATTGAACCCAGGGGCATTCTACCTCTGAGCTATACAACAGCTCTATTTTTATTTTATTTTTAATTTTTATTTTTTTAAGAACCAATAAATCTTTATCTATGAGATTTCAAATGTTTGGATTCCTTCAGGTATCAGTATCACCTTGGGATGTTCCATCTAAAGCTGATGCTGTAAATCTTGTCAAAACTGAAGAGATTTATCTCCAGGATACCTTTTCTTAAAAAATTGAGGATTAGTCCACAGTTGTCCCATCAGCTCCAAGTTTCACCTGGGCCTCTTTTCTTCCCACTTAAATTATGGATATTCTGACGACAACCTTGAAATTCCATCTGACATCTTTTGTATCTGGTCTCTTTGAGGAATGACTTTAAGATGACTTTAAGATCCTAGAAGTTGAACTTATACAAAAGGCTCCTGCATCTACATGAAGTCCTTCTGTTAACCTATCAATAGCAGCCAGGAACAAAAGAAACAGAAAGCCTTATACCACACTTTTTAGGGTAGATGATCCGCTTGGGTCCTCACTTGCTGATACCTTCTTTAAACAGAGTTCAAATCATATTCATTCCTATCACACTCAGGAATAGTGGAGATCTATGGGATACCAATACCTAAGAATAAAACGATATTATTACTACTTTCATGTGTTGCATACTTTTTAACTGTCTTGTAGTTCCTTCTCACAGACCTAATAAATAGTCCAGTGAGTAAAGCAAAACCACAGCATTACGCTATGAGGCGTTTCCAACGATGTGTGGGCTACGAGGGAAGCCTCATCGGGATAGACCTCAACTCTATTTTTATTTTATTTTTATTTTATTTTTATGTATCTTTTTGGGTAGTATGGGGTTTGGAACCCCGGGGCATTCTACCTCCTAGCTATGCCCCAGCCCTATTTTTTATTCTTTATTTAAAACAGGGTCTCACTGAGTTGCAAAGGGCCTCACTCAGTAGCTGAGGCTGTCTGCAAACCCAGATCCTCCTGTCTCAGCCTCCCAAGTACTGAGATTACAAGCGTGAGCCACCACGCTCCGCTTTTATTTTGATTTTGAAACAGGGTCTTACTGGCATGATGACACACACTTCCTGCTCAGGCTTTGTGTTTTTTTTTTTTTTTTTGGTGGTACTGGGGGTAGAAGCCAGAGGCTTTCTACCTCTGGGCTATACTCCCAGACCTTTTTTTATATTTCATTTGGAAACAGGGTCTCACTAAGTTGCTGAAAGCCTCACTAAGTAGCTGAGGCTGGCTTCGAACCCGTGTGATCCTCCTGTCTCAGCCTCCCAAGCGCGGGGATTGCAAGCGTGTGCGCCACCACGCCCAGCACGGCGCAGGCTTCGGACTCTGGGTGGTTCAGGGACAAGGTGGTGAGCGTGAACCACTGAATTAGGAAAGCAGTTTTCTCAGTGTGAGACGGAGGAGGCCTTGCTCTGGGCAGTGCCCGCCCCGCAGCCAGCGCGCTGGGCCAGGCGCCAGTCACGGTGGGCGTGCTGCTGGCCTGTTAATATGAGGAGAAAAAGCAGAAACTCTGCTTAGCTGGGGAAATCCTAACCTGTTCAGCCAGTCCTGCCTCAGGCCTCCGCAGGCTTCCTTTATGGGCTACAGGTGCTTTACATACATTTGTGGTTTGGAGGGCTTTTCTGTGTTTTGTTTTCCTTAAGTTCTTTATGCTGTTCGTTTGCATACAAATTTGTACCTGTGTGTTCCAGACAACCCCATAAATGCTGTTCTCTGTTACTCTTTTTGTATGCCTGTGTGTGTTCCCGGGGACTTAACTCAGGGGCATTCTACCTCGGAGCTACACCCCAGCCATAGTTTGTCTTACTATATTTTATTTATTTATGGTCCTGAGGATTAAACTCAAGGGCAGCCGACCTCCAAGTTACACCCCCAGCCTTTTTTTGGGGAGAGGGAGTATTGGGGAAGAAACCCAGGGACTATACCCAGCCCAATATTTATTTATTTATTTATTTATTTATTTATTTATTTATTTTTGCGGTACTGGGGATGGAACCCAGGGGTATTCTACCTCCAAGCTGCACCCCCAGCCCTATTTTTCATTCTTTATTTTGAAACAGGGTCTCACCGGGTTGCATAGGGCCTCACTAAATAGCTGAGGCTGTCCGTGAACCGCGATCCTCCTGTCTCAGCCTCCCAAATGCTAGGATTACAAGCGTGCGCCATCACGCCCTGCTATTCTTTATTTTTTGAAACAGGGTCTCATTGAAATACTAAGTAGCTGAGGCTGTCTACGAATCGCGATCCTCCTGTCTCAGCCTCCTGAAGGCTGGAATTACAAGCATGCTCTACTACGCCTGGCTTCCCAGCCATTTTTATATTTTGTTTTGAATTTTTGTGTGTGTGTGGTACTGGGGGTGGCACCCAGGGGCTTTTCTACCTCTGGGCTATACTCCCAGACCTATTTTATACTTTATTTGAAAACAGGGTCTCACTAAGTAGCTGAGAGCCTCACTCAGTAGCTGAGGCTGGCTTCGAACCTGTGGGATCCTCCTGTCTCAGCCTCCCAAGCGCTGGGATTACAAGCGTGCGCCACCATGCCCGGGCTTTATATTTTGTTTTGAAACAGGGTCTCACTAGGTTGCTGAGAATCTTGCTAAATTACTGAGGTTGTCCTAGAACCTACAATTGCCCTATCTCATCCCCCGAAGGATGGGGATTCCAGGCACGCATTACCAGGCCTGGCTATACTTTGTTACATAGGTTCTTCTACTCTATAGCACTTATCTGAAGTGATGGGGTCATTGGCCCTCTCCCCCGGAACGTCATCTCTACCGAGGCAACAACGTTCCCTCATTCAGCACTTCGTCCATCGTACCAGGCTCCAAGCCAGGACTCCAAACATGTCTGTGGAACACAGGAATGAATGAATGATGAATGAATGAATGATGCTGCACATGGTGCCCCAAGGAGGAAAAGCCAAGTGGGTGGGAGAGCTGCAGCAAGAAGAGCCTGGCCAGCCGGATGTGGTGGCACAGGCTTGTGATCCCAGCATTCAGGAGGCTGAGACAGAAGGAATGTGGTTTCGGACAGCCTCAGCTACTTAGTGAGGCCCTTTGCAACTCAGTGAGACTCTGTTTCAAAAAATAAACAATAAAACATAGGGCTGGGAGGTGTAGCTCGGAGGTAGAATGCCCCTGGCTTCAATCTCCAGGAAAGAAAGTAGGAGAGAGAAAGAGAGAGAGAGAGAGAGAAATGCAGGAAGGAAGGAAGGAAGGAAGGAAGGAAGGAAGGAAGGAAGGAAGAGGAAGGAAGGAAGGAAGGAAGAAAAGGAATAAGTGCAGGCAGGCAAAGAAAGAAAGAGAGAGAGGAAGGAAGGGAGGGAGGGAGGGAGGGAGGGAGGAAGGAAGGAAGGAAGGAAACAAACTGGGTATGGTAGCACATGCCTGTAATCCTAGTACTTGGGAGGCTGAGACAGGAGGATCGCAGGTTTGAGGACAGCCTCAGCAAGTAGTGAGACTCCCACCAACCTAGTTAAACTCTGTTTCAAAATAAAAATAAAAGCCAGGCACGGTGGCACACACTTGTAATCCCAGCATTCGGGAGGCTGAGACCAGAGGATCACGGTTCACAGACAGCCTCAATTACATAATGAGGCCCTCCACAACTCAGTGATACCCGGATTAAAAATAAAAAATAAAAACTAAACTAGGACCAGGGGTGTGGCTCAAAGGTCGAATGCCCCTGGGTTCCATCCCCAGACCTGTAAATAATTAATAATAATAATAGATAAAAATAAATAAAAATAAAATAGGAGTGTAGCTTGAAGGTAGAATGAGAATGCCCTTGGGTTCAATCCCCAGTATCCCCCACACACACACACAAAAATGATTCTTAGAGACCAGCTTTCTCTCCCTGCTTCTCCTTCACTGGGTTTGTCCATTTCTCCTTACTGCCACATCTCGCCAGTGGATGGTCTTGGTTGCTGTGGCAACAGGCACACAGTGATGTGACTGAGCGTGGGAGAAAAGGCTGGGGCCGGCACAGCCCTCCCTCCGCACAGCGGCCACAGGTCCCGAGGCCCGGGGAAGCCGCACTCTGTTTGAGGAGGCCAGAGCCCAAATCCCAGAGCAGCAGTTACGCAACCTGCAGCTTCGTAGCTTCAGCCAGGCCCCTCCTGACACCAGCCCCCACTCCCTGTGCTGTGCTCTTCTGGGGCTGGAAGAATCAAGCAGAACCTGGGCCAACGCAGCCGTGCCTTCCTGCTCAGCAGTGGTCATGAGCCCCCGGGGCAGCTGAGGCAGCTTCCCGGGTGGTCACAGGTTATGTGAATCCCAGTCACCCAGCCGAGCTTGGCCACTTCTAGGGAAGTGGGGAGTCCTGTAGGTTCTGAGAGGCAAAATAAAGAGGACTTAGCAGACGCTGCTGCTGGTCCCGGGGCAGTCCACCACCCGCCTGCAAGCCAAGGATCTGTCCATGCCAGAAGGCAGGGCCCTGGGCCACTCCCCGCGAGCAGCTGAGCCCTCCGGCTGGACTGCCCCCAGGAGCCTACCCTGGGACCTAGAGCCAGAGATGAGTGAGGAAGGCTGGGAGGAGGCCCAGGTCGGAGCGCAAGCCATGAATGACCTGGCTTCAACTACAGACGCGGCCAGCGGATACTCCAGCCGCTCTCTGCTTGGGAGCTAACGGCTCAGGGACATTTGGGAGGAGGGCAGAGATGGGGTTTCTTTCTCTTACAGGTCTTGGATCGGGGGCTAACTGGAGCCAGAAGCAGAAGCATGAAAGGAAGTAGGAGATGGAGACCTCAGGAAGAGGAGGGCCAGAGGGCCGGAGCAAGGCAGAGCAGGGGCCCTGAGAAAGGCCGGGGTGCGGCCCGTGGGGCGCCCTCATATAGCAGCCGCACACACCTGGCTGGCAGCCGGTGCAATGGAGACAGAGGACAGAGCCAAGACTGAGGGGCTTCCACTCTGGTTTGGAAACCAGAGTCTCCTTCCTCCCCTGCCCCTTTCTTTCCTTCCTTCCAACTTCCTAACTTCCTTTCTTACACAAGAAGTATATATACATAAATATGTTTATTTATTCACTTTTTTGTTTGTTTCTTTGAACCCAGGAGCATTCTACTTTAAAGCTATACCCCCAAGCTGGGCATGGTGGCTGAGACAGGCTCGCGCAGGTTCGAAGCCAGCCTCAGCTATTGAGTGAAGCTCTCAGCAACTTAGTGAGACCCTGTTTCCAAATAAAGTATAAAATAGGTCTGGGAGTATATCCCGGAGGTAGAAAAGCCCCTGGGTTCCACCGCCAGTACCACACACAAAAGAAGCTATACCCCCAGCCCTTTTTATTTTTTGGTTTTATTTATTTATTGGCAGTACTAGGGTTGTAACCCAGGGGAAATCTACCTCTGAGCTATGTCCCAGCCCTATTTTTTATTCTTCATTTTGAAACAGGGTCTCACTGAGTTGCAGAGGGCCTCAGTAAGTAGCTGAGGCTGTCCACAAACCAAGATTCTCCTGTCTCAGCCTCCCAAGTGCTGGGATTACAAGTGTATGCCACCACGCCCAGCTATTTTATTTTTATATTTTTTGTGGTACTGGGGACGGAACCCAGGGGCATTCTACCCTGAGCTGCACCCACCTCAACCCCATTTTTTTATTCTTTATTTTAAAACTGCGTCTCACTGAGTTGCAGAGGGCCTCACTAAGTAGCTGAGGCTGTCCTCGAACCATGATCCTCCTGTCTCAGCCTCCCAAATGCTGGAATTACAAGCACGTGCAACCACACCCGGACCTTTTTTTTATTATTATTATTATTTTGAAACAGGTACTGATGAGTTTCTGAGGGTCTTGCTAAGTTACTGAGATTGGCTTCAAATCAGTGATCCTCCTGTCTCAGTCTCTCAAGTACAGGAACTACAGGTATGTATGCCATGCCTGGCAGACAATGAATTTCTATTAGTTACTCCTACACAATGTGTGTGGGAGGTCTCACGAAGTTGCGGAGGGCCTCACTCCTCACTAAGTACCTGAGGCTGTCCGCGAACCCTGATCAGGACTCCTGCCTCAGCCTCCGAATGCTGGGATTACACGCGTGCATCACCACACCTGGCTTAGGGAGTGGGTACTGGGGATGAACCCAGGGGCACTCTTCCACTCAGCCACATCTCCAGCCCTTTTTAGTCTTTTAGGGTATTTGTTTGTTTTGTACTGGGGATTGAACCCAGGATTCTACCTTCGAGCTACACCCCCTGCCCTATTTTTTATCCTTGATTTTGAAACAGGGTCTCACTGAGTTGCAGAGGGCCTCACTAAGTAGCTGAGGCTGTCCTCGAACTGCGATCCTCCAGTCTCATCCTCCCAAGTACTGGGATTACAAGCGTGTACCACCATGCTTGTAATCCCAGAGTGTACCATCCCCAGCCCTTTATTGTTTTTTATTTTGAAACAGGGTGTCACTAAGTTTCTAAGGGTCTCGCTAGTTTCTGAGGCTGATCTTGAACCTACAACCCTCCTATCTTGGCCTTTCAAATACTGGGTCTCATTAGGCTACTGGGAGTCTGGCTAGTTGCTGAGGCTAGTTTTGAACTCATGATCCTCCTGTGTCAGCCTCCTGTGTCAGGCTTATAGGCGTCCGCCACCACGCCCGGCTCCAGGCTGGTCTCGAACTTGCGATCCTCCTGCAACATAGCCATATAGTACCGACCGAGAGAGTTCTCTCCATCCTTGGCCTCTGACTCCAGTCGTCTAGTGGAAACACACAGTGACCCACAGTGCGTCTTGTGAGCCCCGGTGGTCCCCACAAAGGCCTCTCTTTCTTGTGATTGTCCCTGAAACTCTTTCTACTGGCACTTTCAAGCTCCCTATCCAATAAAAACCTCACCGACAGCTTTCATCTAAGGAGATAAAAGTAGCTGCTGCAGACAGACCTAGCAGGTTTCCCGCAGCATGGGATGGGGGGTTCCCTGGGCAAGCAGCCAACTTGAGCAGAGGAGGCCCCTGGCTCCAGAACCAAGTGGGGGTGCCTCGCCTCCTTCTTAGCCAGCCCTTCAAGAGCTGGTTTCTCCCAAGAGCAGCCCCAGAGGGAGTTAGCAGGATCAGGCTGAAACCCTGCTCCTTTTTTTTTTTTTTTTTTTTTTTTTGGTGGTACTGGGGGTGGAACCCAGGGGCATTCTACTTCCGAGCTACACCACCAGCCCTTTTTTTTTTTTTTTTTTTTTTTTTTTTTTGGTGGTACTGGGGTTCCTGGAAACCCTTCTGCCTTGGGTTACACTCTCAGACCTATTTTTTTATACTTTTTTATTTGGAAACAGGGTCTTGTAAACCAGCGCGGGATCCTCCTGACTCCGCCTCCCAAGCGTGGGGATTACAAGAGTGCGCCACCACGCCCGGCCCCCAGCCCTTTTTTTAATTTTTTGCAGGTTTGGGGGTAGAACCCCAGGGCATTCAACCTCCGAGCTACACCCCCTGCCCTATTTTTTATTCTTTGTGTGTGTGTGTGTGTGTGTGTGTGTGTGGGTTTGGGGATGGAACTCAGGGGCATTCAACCTCCGAACTATACCCCCTGCCCTATTTTTTTTTTTTTTTTGCGGGTTTGGGGATGGAACCCAGGGGCATTCAACCTCTGAGCTACACCCCCTGCCCTATTTTTTATTCTTTATTTTGAAACCAGGTCTCACTGAGTTGCAGAGGTCTCACTAAGTAGCTGAGGCTGTCTACAAACTTCGATCTCCTGCTCTCAGCCTCCCGAATGCTGGGATTACAAGCGTGCGCCACAACACCCAGCTTTTATTATTTATTTTGAAACAGGGTCTCACTGAGTTGCAAAGGACCTACTAAGTAGCTGAGGCTGTCTGGGAACCAAGATCCTCCTGTCTCAGTCTCCGGAATGCTGGGATTACAAGCCTGAGCCACCATGTCTGGCTCGCTCCTTTTCTTTGGCGGTACTGGGGATTGAACCCAGGGGCATTCTATTCTACTTCCAAGATACACTCCCAGCCTTTTTGTTTTTGTTTTTGTTTTTGTTTTTGTTTGTGGTACTGGGGTTCCTGGAAACCCTTCTCTGGGCTACACTCCCAGACCTATTTTATATTTTTATTTGGAAACAGGGCCTCTTAAACCAGCGAGGCCAGCATCGAACCTGTGTGATCCTCCTGTCTCCGCCTCCCAAGTGCGGGGATTACAAGCGTGTGTCACCACGCCCAGCTATTCTTTATTTTTAAACAGAGTCTCACTGAGTTGCAGAGAGCCTAAGTAGCTGAGGCTGGCTGTGAACCACGATCCGCCTGTCTCAGTCTTCCAAATGCCGGGATTACAAGCGTGTGCTACATTGCCCGGTTCTATTTTTCTTCTTTATTTTTTTGTTTGTTTATTGTTTGCAGTACTGAGGATGGAACCCAGGGGCATTCTAAATCTGAGCTACACTCCCAGCCCTATTTTTAAAAATTTTTTATTGGTGCATTATATTCATACATCATATCGGGGGGGGAACTTGTGTGGACATATATGTACACATCACCAATTTAACCCCTACCCAATTCCCACCCCATTCCCTCCCCATCCCTCCTTTGCTTGGCTTAGTGGTTGACTTTGATATGTTTAAGTA
This sequence comes from Muscardinus avellanarius, assembly GCF_963383645.1. NCBI lineage: Eukaryota > Metazoa > Chordata > Mammalia > Rodentia > Gliridae > Muscardinus > Muscardinus avellanarius. The sequence goes on from NC_137788.1 coordinate 117,360,517, forward strand.
CATTGTGTGTTTTATTTTATTTATTTATTTATTTATTGGTGGTACTGGGGTTCCTGGAAGCTCTTCTACCTCCGGGCTACACTCCCAGACCTATTTTTTACATTTTTATTTGGAAACAGGGTCTCCTAAGCCAGCGCACATGGCTGGCTTCGAACCTGCACGATCCTCCTCCTGTCTCTGCCTCCCAAGCGCGGAGATTACAAGCGTGCGCCACCACGCCCGGCTACATTGTGTGTTTTAGAGAATTTCCTTCTTCCCCCTTCCCATCCCCTCATTTAGGTTGTCTTGTTTGCTCCTCTATAGGATTTCCTTTTTTATCTAGATTTCCTCCTATGACCCATTTCTCCCTAGCTTTCACGTATTAGGGAAAGCATCCGATTTCTTGTTTTTTGCTACTGACTAATCTCACTTAGCATAATGTCCTCCAGTTCCATCCATTTCCCTGAAAATGATGTAACTGAGTTTTTTTAATGGCTGAGTAAAATTCCACTGTGTACATATCCCACAGTTTTGTAATCCATTCATCTGTTGATGGACATCTTGGCTGGTTCTATAGTCTGGCTATGGTGAATTGTGCAGCTATGAACATAGATACACATGCATTCGTTTGGTAGTTTGGTTTCTTTTCTTTTGGGTAGATACCCAACAGTGGTATTGCTGGATCAAATGGTAGATTTGTTCCCATTCTTCTGAGGATTCTCCATACTGTTTTCCAAAGTGGTTGCACTAATTTGCAATCCCACCAACAATGTCTTAGAGTTCCCACTTCTCCACATCCTCGCCAGCATCTGTTGTTGTTTGTGTTTTGAATGATGGCCATTCTAGTTGGAGTTAGGGGAAATCTCAGGGTAGTTTTGATTTGCATCTCTCTGATTGCCAGTGATGTTGAGCATTTTTTCATGCATTTATTGGCCATTTGAATTTCTTCTTTTGTGAAGTGTCTATTTAGTATGCTTGCCCATTTTGTTATTGGATGATTTGTTTTTTTAGTGTTGAGTTTCTTGAGTTCTCTGTATATTCTAGATATTTGTCCTCTATCGGAGGTCCAGCCCTATTTCTTAATCTTTATTTTGAAACAGGGTCTCACTGAGTTGCAAAGGGCCTCACTAAGTAGCTGAGGCTGTCAGCAAACCGTGATACTCCTGTCTCAGCCTCCCAAAAGCTGGGATTACAAGCATGTACCACCACACCCGGCTTTTTATTTTTTGTTTGGAAACAGGGTCTCTCTAAGTTGCAGAGGGCCTAAGTAGCTGAGGCTGGCCCAAACCTGCAATCCTCCTGTCTCTGCTCCCAAGTACTGGGATTACAAGTGTGCGCCACCACGCCTGGCTCCTGGCATGTTCTATCAGCAGGCTCAGCCACCCTGGGCTGACGAGGATTCCTTCAGCTGGAGGACACCCTTCTGGTTAAACAGAGACCCTGGGGTTTCTGACTGCCTCTGGCTAGCAAGGGCCAGCAGCAGCACCCAGGCTGGCTGTGGGACCTTGCCCCCCAGCCCCAGGGGTCATCCAGGCTCCAGGCTGGGAGATGAGGGGGAGGCACCGCACTTTCACCTCCGAAGGTTTATGAGGATAATAGAGGGTAATAATAGGCACTGCCAGTTTTCTTCTACTTCAAAGCTCAAGGGGGATGGGTGGTCCTGGGACAGATGGAAGTGGGACCCAGCCCTCAACCCGGGCTCTGTTGGGGCAGCTGTGGCAGGAGGACTTGGCCGAGGAGTGACTGGGTGCGGAGGACTGTGTCTTTTTGGGGTTTGTTTGTTTTGGTACTGGGGATAGAACTCATGGGTGTTCTCCCTGCAAGCCACACTCCCAGCCCTATTTTGTGTATTGGGGGGTACTGGGGATTGAACCCAGAGACATTCTACCTCCAAGTTATGCTACCAGCCCAATTTTATTTAACTGGAAACAGGGTCTCGCTAAATTGCTGAGGCTGGCCTTGAACCTGCAATCCTCCTATCTCAGCCTTCCAAGGACTGAGATTACAAGCATGTACCACACCATGCCTGGATTATTATTTTTTATTTTTATTTTCTTTCTTCTTTCTTTCTTTCTTTCTTTCTTTCTTTCTTTCTTTCTTTCTTTCTTTCTTTTTGTGGGTCTGGGGATAGGATTCAACCTCTGAGCTACACCCCCTGCCCTATTTTTTTTTTTTTTTTTTTGGTGGTACTGGGGGTGGAACCCAGAGGCTTTCTACCTCCAGGCTCTACTCCCAGACCTTTTTTATATTTTATTTGGAAACAGGGTCTCACTTAAGTTGCTGGAAGCCTCACTGAGTAGCTGAGGCTGGCTTCGAACCTGTGCGATCCTCCTGTCTCAGCCTCCCATGCGCAGGGATTACAAGTGTGCACCACCACGCCCGGCCCCCTGCCCTATTTTTTATTCTCTATTTTGAAACTAGGTCTCACTGAGTTGCAGAGGGCCTCACTAAGTAGCTGAGGCTGTCCACGAACCGAGATCCTCTGGTCTCAGCCTCCCAAATGCTAGGATTACAAACATGTGCCACCAAGCCCTGCTCTTTTTATTTAAAAAATTTTTTAAATTAATTTATTTGTGTGTGTGTGTGTGTGGGTCTGAGGATGGAACAGAGGGGCATTTGATCTCCAAGCTACACCCCCTGCCCTATTTTGTATTTTTATTTATTTATTTTTATTTTTTATCTTTCTGGTAGTACTGGGGGTGGAACCCAGGGGGTTTTCTACCTCTGGGCATACTCTCAGACCTATATTATACTTTATTTAGAAACAGGGTCTCGGGTGTATTCATTTCGAGTCACTCCTCCCTGCCAGTCTGGTATGGAGTTGTATTTCTCTTTTCTGTATTTCTATCTTTCTAATAAACTTCTTTAAATCTTCAAAAAAAAAAAAAAAAAAAGAAACAGGGTCTCACTAAGTTTCTAAGAGCCTCAAAAAGTAGCTGAGGCTGGCTTCGAACCTGTGCAATCCTCCCGTCTCAGCCTCCAAACCCTGGGATTAAAGCGTGTACCACCACACCTGGCCTGTATGTTTATTTTGAAACAGGGTCTCACTGAGTTGCAGAGGGCCTCACAAAGTAGCTGAGGCTGTCCACAAGCCACTATCCTCCAGTCTCAGCCTCCTGAAGGCTGGAATTACAAGCGTGCACCACCACGCCCGGCTTCATTTTTATTTTTATGTTTTGTGGTATTGGAGGTAGAACCTAGGGGCATTCTGCCTCTGATCTACACCCCCAGCCCTATTTTTTATTCTTCATTTTGAAACAGGGTCTCACTGAGTTGCAAAGGGTCTCACTAAGTGGCTGAGGCTGGCCACAAACTGTGATCCTCTTGACTCAGCCTCCCAAATGCTGGGATTACAAGCGTGAGCCACCACGCCCAGCTCCAGTACTATTTCTTCACTGGAAACAAGGTT